>NW_025813983.1:25000-53445 GCF_021917145.1 Hypomesus transpacificus
TATCTTCAACGGCACCATGATTGGGACTGAGAGGATCCTGTTAGAGAGACACGGAGGGCCTTCCAGTGTGCTCCACACACACAAGCACATGCAGGTAGACACATGTGACAGATGGGCTGTCACTCTCACTCACTCACTCACTCACTCACTCACTCACTCACACACACACACACACAGTTGCTAGCAGACAGGTCGGCACATAATGATGTACACTACGCCGCAATTCAACACAAACCACACACACACATCTTGTTAAGGTGTGCACGACACACACACACACACACAGGGATCTTGTATAAATGTAGGCTAGACACACACACACACACTAACACACACAGATCTCGTTTGTGTGTCCATGTTGTTATTCCGGCCCCGCGCTAATGAGAGTCTAATGAAATGAGGGCTAGGGAACGTCTGTTGCAGTCTCCACCCCCCCCCCCCCCCCTCCCCCCCTTCTGATGATGTCACGGCCGAGCACAGATTACCAGGACCATATGGCCCAATGTCTGCTGTCTCCTTAATCTAACACCAAAACACCGCCAGCACCAGCCTCCACCGTCCTTCCGGAGTCGCTTCGTACGGGCCGGTACTTACCGGCTAGATGGAATCCTGCTGTACCGTAAACACTGTGTCTGCCTGATTCTCTCTCTGTGTCTCTCTCTCTGTGTCTCTCTCTCTCTGTGTCTCTCTCTCTCTTTCTCTCTTTCTGTTTCACTCTGGCTTGTTATCTATTTCTCTCTCTGACTCTCTCTGTCTCTCTCTGACTCTCTGTCTCTCTCTGACTGTCTCTGACTCTTTCTGACTCTCTGTCTCTCTCTGACTCTCTGTCTCTCTCTGACTGTCTCTGACTCTCTCTGACTCTCTCTGTCTCTCTGTCTCTCTGACTTTCTGTCTCTCTGACTGTCTCTGTCTTGGTTCGTTTCTTGTGCCTCTGGAGACCTTCTTCCCCTCACTCTTCCACTTTGACACACTCACACACACACCACCTCCTTATCACATGACATGAGGCAAAGCATGTCACATTGATTGATGGCTCACTCAATCAGAGCCAAACACAGCCAGAGGAAAAGTCTGGCTCTGTCGAGTAGCGTTGGATGTCATATGAGTGGATGCGGTGTGTGTGTGTGACGTTTAAGCATGTTACACTGTTACAAGATTACAGCCACAGGATATAGAGCAGGTGGCTAAAGAGGGGAGCAGACGGAAGTTGAATTGAGTTTAGTCAACCTCTCAGTCCAGTTATTGATCTTGCTCTCCTTTCTTACTCAGGCTCCCCTGAGAAGCTGTGAATAATTGAGGAGCTCCCCTTATTGCCAGACTCAGTGTGGGCAGTTGGAGTCTATAGTCTCAGGATGATTTACTGTTATCTATTATCGTCTGTTTTAAAGTGATACCCACAATTATATCAGTAGTCATCGCTTCAAGGTGATTTGTGGAGATGATAGATCCCAAGCAGCTAACGGACAACAAACAAGAAGAGGATACCAGAAATGCTTGGAAAATTATGAGTAATGGTTGATTCAAGCATAGAAACGGCTTTTCACCACAGAGCGGGGCGGAGTTAACCAAGCGTAGTCAACACCTTGTCGCTGTCCATATATGGTTCGTGATGTCACGAGCCGGAGGTTCCATTCATATAAAACCGGTCCGACGGAATCCCCTTGGAGGAAATGTAGGCATTGACGTTCAGTAGGGCGCGTTCACTTGACTACAACGGCCCGTATACATTGCTTATTGTGTATAACTCAATTGAGTGTGTTTACCAGTGAGCTAATACCCAATTTATAGTTTCAAAATGAAAATCTCAAGCATAGATTGCCGCCGTCTGAAAAAAATCATCAGGAAGGAATGTGGAAGCTGTCTGATTGTGGATTGCCGACCTTATTTTTCTTTTTCGAACTCTAATATTAAAGGTTCGGTAAATGTCAACCTTAACTCGGTTGTTGTCCGGAGGTCAAGAGGGGGGCCGGTACCTCTTCAGTTTGTCATTCCGGATGAAAAAGCGCTGTTACGGCTTCGAGAAGGGAGCATATCGGCCGTTGTGGCCGTGGACGATCGGACACCTCATTTGCAAAAACTGAAAAAGGACAGTATCGCACAGATTGTGATAAACAGTCTCTCTCACCTAGCGAGTGGAGCAAACATATGTTTTCTTAAAGGTAAGAATTTTTACAAAATATAGCCTACCTGAGTCTTATGTCAAGAAGCCTATATTTCACATTTAGCCTAGTTCAAATTCCATGTTAATTTCGAAACCTTGATATAGCCTATTGATAGGCTACTGACTAAATAGTTTATAATTCAGTAAAGAATAAAGAAACACTTGCAATTAAGGATTACCTAACTCCCAAATGATACGCTACTTATTTATATCTTATCAATCAATAAGCCCTGGTGTGAAGAAAACAAAAATAGCCCAACATGGAAATATTTCGATGGATTGATCTGCGGGGCAAAGCAATCTTTGTTTGATTGAGACGGTGTTGTAACAGCCATCCCTCGTGAGCAATACATTTATCTTTGACTGTTCATAAGATAAACGTTCTGTGTGCGTCAATGGCGGGGAGATGAGTCAGTGAACGAGGCGCTTATTTGAGAACATCTTCTGTTCTGTGACTTCTTAGTCTTATAAACGTAGCCTAGTCTTACAATAATAACAATGATATCATATTCTGCACTCAAAACATGAATGTCTCCCTAATATGTCTCAAAACCATTAATTTACATGCGTCACCTTATCTTAAACATGTGCATATAGGCCTTAAATGGATTAGTTTAATTAATAGGCAGATTAATTACGTGTTTATAATCAGACTCTGAAAGGTTGATTATCGCGGCTCCGCGATAAGTCTGTTTCGTAAATGCTGGCCTTCGAAATGACGTGCGAAACGGTATAAGAATTATAAGCTTAAAGACCAAATGTGTTTGTGTTGTGTTCCTTCTTCCTCAGGGGGATACGAGAACTTCCAGTCCCAGTACCCAGAACTCTGCACTGAGGTGAAAACCGTCGACCAGAGCGGAACTGAAACCGAAAAAAAAGTTAACAGCCATTGTGAGAAGCTGGGCTCTTACCACAAACCAGATTATGATCAGGTATGGAAACGAAAACACCCATGAACTTCCTCTTTTGCTGGCTTTCCAGTGTAACCACTTCCCCTTGTGGGTTGTCATGGGCTTTTGTACAGAGAAACATCTGAAGAATACAAGTATTTTCTTACAGTACTATTAGTCATAGGTGTCATGGTAACCACAGATAAATTTAAGGGAAACTCAAACCCCTGCTTGTCATATATTCATAGTGTTCTATTGACTCAGACCTTAGTAACTGGTAAAAGTGATCAGTGAGCAGTCAGACACGTGCATTTTAGAGGTCACGTCGTCTTTTTTTCCTTCCCAACCATCAAACCCAGGACAAAACACTGTTGTTTCAGAGGGATAATATTTTGTCCGTACATTAAACACAACAGTATGTTCCCACAAGATTCCCCCAGATTCAAACCCAGAACGACAGACAGAGAGGGGTGAAGGCTGTCATGATATTTTCTGACCTTCAGCGCTCTTCAGCCAACCCGTGTTTTAAGCTCAGAGGAGACGGCCTCTCAAAGATGCCCAGCTGACATCGGAAAGGGCTTTATAGTGGGGGATCCCTTTTTCATTTGTGACCTTTTCCCCTCCGTCTTCTCCACTCCACAAATGAAGGCTAACATTTAGCTTGTTCACATCACAAAGACAGCGCGCAGTGGGAAGCATAGCTAGCCATGCCCCATTTACTCTGCCCTGTGGTAGGGAAAATATGTCCCCCCTATTTTTAGATTTTTCAGTGTGTGACAAATGTTTTATTTTATTTTTATTTCTCTCCATGCCGCAATACAGTGCTGTGAATACTTCAGCTCATATCTCTTTCTCTGCCCTCTCTCCCTCTCTCCCTCCCTCCTTCCCTCCCTCCTTCCTCCCACTCTCAGGGCAAGCCGGTGGAGATCCTACCGTTCCTCTTCCTCGGCAGTGCCTACCACGCCTCCAGGCAGGACTATCTCAGCGACCTGCGCATCACCGCCCTGCTCAACGTCTCACGCAGGGACCTGAGGCCCGCCAAGGGACACTACGACTACAAGTGGATCCCTGTGGAGGACAGCCACACGGCCGACATCAGCTCCCACTTCCAGGAAGCTATCGAGTTTATCGGTGAGTCATCTCCCGTGATGCGCCACGCCGAACTTGACGCCTTAAGACGGTCCGTTGGATTTGGTTTTGGCCTCTGACTTGGGCCGGGTCCATTGCAGTCGCTCAAGGTTGAATCTGTGCAGATTTCAAAGATGCCTGGCATGTTTTAATCGCAGGCCAACAACACATTCTTACACTTGGGAAAAAGCAGCAGGGATGTCTTTATTAAGACGTCCTTATCGTGGGGTGCCGAGGGCATTACCCGAAAAAGAAAGAGGTCTATTGATAGGAGATTCTATTTTAAATCACCTTAAAAATAAGTCCTTCTTTACTTCCCCTGCGCACTGCAAATCTAAAAATCGGGGCAGTGGAGAGAGGGAAGCCAGAGAACTAATCTGCTTACCCTGCACAGCCTCCAGTTCCTTTCGTTCAGCCTGCTTCCTGGCAGGCGTCTCCCATTCAAAGAAGAGCCGTCTCCCCTCTGCTCACCCCCCGCACACCCGCTCCTGACCCGCTGACTGGAGAAAACACACACACACTTGGCAATGTCGTCGTTTTCGGGGGATTATCTCCGTGGCTTATTGCCGGGGTGTGGCCAGTCGGTTGGTGTGACAAGTGGGTGAGCTGTCCTTTAGTAATGATTAGGTCGATGTCGGACAGCTGACTAACTGAAACCTGGGCCTGTTTACAGTGGCTGGGCGGAGGCTGGGGAAGCATCCAACACATAATAAAAGCTGTTTATCTGGTGCAAGTGTTCAGAATCTGCCCCTGAGAAAAACAAACGTGTGTGTGTGTGTGTGTGTGCATGCGTGTTTGGCAAAAGAAGGCGGTAGTTGTTAGATAAGAGCTTATACAAAGATGAGCACTGCGCGGGTGTCTGACAGGCATAGTTAAGGAGGTGTCTTTGTCACCTGTGGTAGCTTTGCCTGGCCTGGTTTTTGGCTGCAGTTCCTGTTGTTCCAGCACCGGCCCACACTCAGACATTCTTATGCCCTGTGATGGTCACAGGTCTTAGCCAGTGATCAATCCGAGGTCTAAGTTGAGATCAATCCCTGCACAGCCTTCCCCCAGGGGGGACACGCTTTGGAAAAAAAAACGTGCCAAGTGATCACCGTGTGCCCAACCGAATGTTAATAATTCACTCAGTCGCTTTTCTTTGAATGCGAGTGGCTGTGTGCGGATGTCTGCTGGCTTGGCGTGTGAGGAGGGTGAGGGCGGTGAGGAGCGTAGCACCAACCTCTAGTCTACAGAGGTGCAGCCTTCAGCAGGCACCAAGAAAAGCTGCAGACAGCTCGAGTGCATAGCTGGAGAATGATTATTAAAACACCCACAGCCCGCCCTCCCTCCCTCCCTTCCTCCCTCCCCCACTCCAGATGGGTGCATCATGACTCATGCGTGTGGCTTTTCTGAGGATCTGAGCTGTCAGAAACCAGGGCTGTGGTTTGCAAGGGCCAGCCAGAAAAGCCAGACACTTGCTGGATCGGTGCGTGTGCGATCAAAGTGGTAGGTAGACGGGTTGTAGCATGAAGGTGCTCTTCAGAATGCATCCAGGAAGCCAGGGTTCTTTGTGTAAACACACCAGTGCAGTGGGCATATAGTGGACTGTGGCGAGCAGGATGAGACCAGTGGGTACATCTCCTTTCCCTGCCAGACAGCCCCAACTAGAACAGACTAGCATCCCCCAGAGGCACTTGGGAGGTGTAGTGCACAGCTGTCTTCCATGAGTTAGTCGAGCCTCACAGAGGTGGGCCAGGGTGTGTGTGTATCATCGGTGGTGTGTGTGTGTGTGTAGGAAGGAGTTGGGTCATGGAGAAACAGGGTAATAAGTGAGTGAATAGTGTGCGCAATGGCTCTCTTGGGCTTTGTGTCGGAGTAAGGAGACAGGAAGGGGTTAGGTATTCATAACACTATTGTAACCTTAATCAGTCACACACACACATACAGGTTTCACCAACCTGTTTTGCTAACCTAGCCTCCTCCCTTATCCATGGAAAACCTGTATTTCTAACCTAGACTGCCCGCCATGCCAGCACTAACGACCAGAGAACAATAACCAATCGTAACATAATGCGGAAAGAATCCCAGTAATAACAGAGCAACTATCCAGAAAATGACAAGGTTACTGACCATTTTCTGTCAGTGACGCCGTTCAAAAACAAACGCTGATCATTTCTGTGTCTATTCGTATTCGCCCTTGACAACATTCACAGGCTTATCGGTTTATAAAACCATCATTCCATTCTGACAATTCGACACTGAAACCATAAATGAATACACTCTGTTGATCGTGTGATCAAATCGCTAACCTGCAGGTTTCTGTTTTCTTCTCTCTCCCTCCAGATCGGGTGAAGATGTCCGGCGGCAAGGTCCTGGTCCACTGCGAAGCCGGCATCTCCAGGTCGCCCACCATCTGCATGGCGTACATTATGAGAACTGAGCGGAGGCAGTTAGAGGAAGCCTTCGACATCATCAAGCAGCGACGCGAACTCATCTCGCCCAACTTCAGCTTCATGGGCCAGCTGCTGCAGTTCGAGTCCGAGGTCCTGTCCTCCACGCCCGCGGCCGTCCCCTCCGAGCCCGCCACGCCGTCCGGGTCACCGGTAGCGGCCTCGTTCTTCTCAGGCGACTTCGCTTTCGATGACGACTTTGAGGCGTCGTCCGTTTTCGCCCTCCCTACCTCTTTCCTCGCCCCCCTTCCTCTCCAATCACCAGTCCACCACCAGTTTAAACTGAGCCCAATAACTGCATTGCCTTAAGAAAAGAAGAAAATAAACACCACCACCAATAGCAACATGTGACTGCTTTTAGTCTCAAATTTACTTGAAAAAAATGTAGGAAATAGATTTTAGAATTTCTCTATGTGTCTGGTGTTGAAGCCAGAGGTTTAGTGGGATTGACTGGAGATGGACAATAAGAGACTTGAAGAGAGAAGTCACTTGACAGTGTTCATTCACGGGACTTGTTTGTGTTGTGAAAAGTCAATGAGATAAATAGGCAAAAGCCAATGATGCTGCGCGTCTGTTTGACTTAGAGAGTTGAACTACAGCACTGCGATACACTGCAATACATGCCTTAGGTTGATATTGTGATCTTCTGCCTATTCACAAAGCCTGTCGAGGCATTTTAACTTATTTGATAATTCTCGTCTGTCTATCTGTTTGTCTGTTTCTTTTTTCAATAATTGTGTGGATGTCAATAAATGTTTCCACCAAAAAGTGACTCATGTAATTTCTTATTTTTCCTTGCACATTTATGAGCTTACAAATTCACAATTTGAAGGGATCTTGAATTTAAGTTTCACTATCATGATTGGCAAAGCATAGCGTGGCCCTACGTTTGTTGATAATTATAAATAAACTTCCTGATAACTAAAAAATACAATAATATATGGAGTTCTGCATGGCATCTTACAATATGCGACTATAGGTCTATGGAAGTAAATCAATGACATCATGTTTAGAATTTCTGGATCCGTCTTTTTTTACATTGAAATAAATTAATATTTCAATTTTAATGAGGTGGATTAAAAACCAACACATTCGGTGATATTTACATTTCAATAATAATGATTGAATGCCTTTTAAAATTCAAAACATATGTCACTGATATTACTTCCATATAAGTCTTACAAAATACATAGGCTACAATACACGTATCCCATAGCCGTAACAGAGTATTGTGATTTATGTTACTTCGACAATATAGTATTTCAAAGTCTAGTAGGCCTATTCCATAAAACATACTCGAGGACAAGACAAGATGCAACAGTGACACCTGCAGTGACCCCAAAGGAAGAAAGTAGGCCTACGCTACATAAGAGAAATCCGGTTTAACGACGCCGTTACCCGCTGACACTGTGAGACTGTTGGCAATGTAAACATTGAAAAAACGTAAAATAATGTTGTTACACTATATCTCAAAACACCATGGCTCAAAGGCCAATAGTCTACTAGCTAACAACATCACTAAAATGATAATCGGATTCTTCAAAATGTATTCTCGATTTCTTGGCGCCCAACAATCGACATCAAATGGAATATACCAATTCTGAACTAAGGGATGTCTGTAGTATCAAAACACAGAAAACATCAACATTATCGTACAATATAACGAACGAATATTTAAATGCAAGTCTAAATCAGTAGGTGAGGAGGATATACATATACTGATTGTAACATTTATTCAATGAAAGTGTAATATTAAGTGCAGAAAAGTTTAGTTCCCCCGTTTACACGCAATCAGTCGATCCATATCATCCCGCCCCCAACGCCATTTTCAGAACGAATTCTGTTTTGCTGGAGTTATCTAGCAATATTGGATATACATATTTTACCACAAAACTTGCTTTGAGCAAATCCATTAAGCCCTATCTTCTCTGTTATAGAGGAGAAGGGAGTTCATCTCCCTTTCACGACTGAGAAGAGGTCCTGAATATACGACCATGTACATCAAACAGGTATTCTGCGCAAGCTGCATGTCGTCGACCCGCTCTTTGGAATTGTCTTCCAATGCTAACGCGTTAGCTAACTTGGACTAGAGAGAAACTAAGTAACTTTTAGATGCAAATAGGTTAACAAACCCCGACCTTGTTAAATAGAGTGCACGGCGTGTGGTTGCACATGACAATAATAGTTGCTTAACTGCTTTGCGGGTAGCTAAATGCTAGCACACTTGTAGGCCCCGGTCTATCGCCGGTGTGTGAAGAGGTAGCTAACGCTAGCTTTTGCCTTGCAAAAACATCAAGCTAACGGGTAGCTAGTCAGTCACCTCTGTTCTGGTCAGGATATTTTCCAACAGTCTTTTAAAATACTCTTACGTTTGTGAGTCTCCTAGCTGTTGCAAATGTTGTCTGCCTGAGTAAACTGTTAAGGAGATGGGTAGCTCTAGCTAGCTGCGTTGTTGATGTTGTATTGGTACCCTATTTGGTGCACGTTACACCCACAGGTCATTATCCAGGGGTTCCGAAGTTACAGGGACCAGACTGTGGTGGACCCGTTCAGCCCAAAACACAATGTCATCGGTGAGTTATGTAGTGTTTGCAGTTTTTGGCTACATTTCCTAATTGTTGCCGTTTTATTTCTATCGTTTGATCCAATCCATGTTAATACCGCAACCGCTCTCCCAGTTTCCTGATTGGATGGTGAAAGTAAAATATCAGTTGCTGTAGTAGAATTAAGTCACATATGGTTGTTCTATCCTATCATAGTTGGACGAAACGGTTCAGGAAAAAGTAACTTTTTCTACGGTAAGTGACCCAGTTTACTTCTCAATAGACGCATGTTGTGTGACAAAGTTCCATTTTCACGTAGTAGCGAAGCTATAATGTGACGTGTCTCACTGAAAGACTGTAATTCTTTTCCTTCTTTAGCCATTCAGTTCGTGCTCAGCGATGAGTTTAGCCACCTTCGTCCAGAGCAGCGCCTGGCCTTGCTTCACGTAAGCAGAGGAACCACTGTCACTGGTGTTGATTCAACGCAAACGAAGATCCCAGGCTGTTATTAACAACCCTGTGTGCAGATAACTTCAAATTGAATCTCTGTTGTTGGATGTTTTCCGGTTGTAGGAGGGAACTGGTCCTCGCGTCATCTCTGCTTTTGTGGAGATCATATTTGACAATTCTGACAACAGGTTACCGGTAAGGCATCGTTTCACTTTTTTTTCTTCGACATCTTGTATGACTGAAACTCTACTCAAACTCGCCTCGGTAACCTGCGTTACAGATCGACAAGGAGGAAGTCTCGCTCCGACGTGTCATTGGAGCCAAGAAGGATCAGTACTTCCTGGACAAGAAGATGGTGACGTGAGTCAGCCCCTGCTGTCCTCCCCCGTTGATTAGCGATTAGCGATACCCCCCGGCGACTGTTACCTAGCAACAGCCATAGCTCATCGCAGTCGGGGGTTCCACTAATACGAAACAGAAATCAGTCAGAAAAACCTTTTGTTTGTTTACACGACGGTGTCTTCAATGTTTGTTTGTTTTCAATGTTTGTTTGTTTGTCTCCGCAGGAAGAACGACGTCATGAACCTCCTGGAGAGTGCAGGCTTCTCCCGTAGTAACCCGTACTACATCGTCAAGCAGGGAAAGGTACGCCAGACCGTCCGCCCAGCTCAAATGAACCAACAGAAGTCGTTTCTCACCCTTGTGAAAAGCAGCCACAATATTTACATTTAGTCATTTAGCAGACGCTCTTATCCATAGCGACTTAAAGTACAAGGACATTCCCTCGAGGAAAGTAGGGTGAAGTTCCTTGCCCAGGGACACAACGTCATTTTCGCACAGGCCGGGAATCAAACCGTAAACCTTCTGATTATAAGCCTGATTCCCTAACCCCTCAGCCACCTGACTCTCCACTCAGCCACCTGCCTCCCCGTCGACAACAGCATTCCTCAAAACGAAAAAACACCCCCAAACCTAAAAACACTGACATACGCTGTATACGTGGTACGCTTTTCTGATAAAAGCAAACGGCTCAATAGGTCAAATGTAACGTCAAAATAACGACTTTGTTGATTTTTGTTATGGAAATCCTTCCGGTGTGTGCACTCGCAAGTCGTCTCTGGTGACATGTCACCGTTAGTCCCCGTGCAGTGCACAGGGCAGTGCAGGACAGTGCAGTGCAGGACAGTGCAGGACGGACGAGGTGCGCTGCGTCCTGACCCCGGTGCGTCCTGACGGTGTCCTGTACCCCCTGTCCAGATCAACCAGATGGCCACGGCGCCGGACTCCCAGCGGCTGAAGCTGCTAAGGGAGGTGGCCGGGACCCGCGTCTACGACGAGCGCAAGGAGGAGAGCATCTCCCTCATGAAGGAGACGGGTGAGAGGACGGACACACTCAGATACACAGCCACACACACTCAGACACACACACTCAGACACTCCATACACACACACACCATACAAACATACACATACACACCCTCACACACACACACACACACACACACACACACACACACATATATATATATATATATATATATATATATATATATATATATATATATGTGTGTGTATATATATATATATATATATATATACCCTAACCCTATATATATATATATCTACACATACACACAGTCTTTTCTCTTTAATTCATTTCTCAGGCCCCACAGAGGTTCCCCCGGCCTTGTCTTCTCTGCACAAGCACATGTTATAACCTCACGTGTGTTAAGCTAACCCCTCCCCTTGCCGTGTCTTCCTGTCGTGTGTCCTGTGCGGCGTGGCGCTCCAGAGGGCAAGCGTGAGAAGATCAACGAGCTGCTGAAGTACATCGAGGAGCGTCTCCACACCCTGGAGGACGAGAAGGAGGAGCTGGCCCAGTACCAGAAGTGGGACAAGATGAGGAGGGCGCTGGAGTACACCATCTACAACCAGGAGCTCAACGAGACCCGCGCCAAGCTGGACGAGGTGGGCTCTAGGACCCAGGGGGGAGAGGGTTGGGGGCGGGGGAGGTCAAGGGTCATGCCTTGGTTCAGTGTTAGTGAAAGGGGTCCAGCCCTCTCTGATGTTTTTGTCTCTGGATAAGTGTATGCTAATGATAACAACAATTATCATATGAGATGTTCTCGTTTAGCAGGTGTTTTTATTCAAAGTGATGTACACTGGGGGGGGGGGGGGGGGGGGGGGCAGGCAATCAAATGAATGATTAGACTCCCTAGAAGCCTGGGTCTTGTACAGACTGCTGATGTGTGTGTGTTCCAGCTGTCCTCCAAGAGAGAGACGTGTGGAGACAAGTCCAGACAGCTGCGGGACGCCCAGCAGGATGCAAGGGACAAAGTGGAGGTAGAGCGTCCGTCCATGTGTGTGTGTGTGTGTGTGTGTGGTACTGGGTTGTGTAATCTCTGTAAATAAAGTTACATAAGATTCCTTCTGTGAAGAGATGCACAATCATGTTCAAGGCAGTATTGTAGATGCTTCGCTGCAGTTATTTTGATTTGTCCGTTTTATACAGATACACTCTTACGCAATCCCTTTACGTGCCTAGCGTTGTGTAACAAGTACATTTACATTTTTCTCTCCTGTCTGTGTCTCTCCCCCTCCCTCCACCATTCTGTCTGTCTCTCTGTTCTCTCTCTCTCTCTCTCTCTCTGTTCTCTCTCTCTCTCTCTCTCTCTCTCTCTCTCTCTCTGTTCTCTCTCTCTGTTCTCTCTCTCTGTTCTCTCTCTCTGTTCTCTCTCTCTCTCTCTCTCTCTCTCTCTCTCTCTCTCTCTCTCTCTCTCTCTCTCTCTGTTATTCTCTCTCCATCTCTGTCTCTCTCCCCCTCCCTGCCCCCGGCAGGAGACGGAGCGTGTGTGTCGAGAGCTCAAGTCGAAGATCTCGGCCATGCGGGAGGAGAAGGAGCAGCTGAGCTCTGAGCGTCAGGAGCAGATCAAGCAGAGGACCAAGCTGGAGCTCAAGACCAAGGACCTGCAGGACGAGCTGGCCGGCAACAGTGAACAGAGGGTAACACACACACACACACAATACCTGCCTTCCTGGCTGGACACACACATACAATACCTGCCTTCCTGGCTGGACACACACATACAATACCTGCCTTCCTGGCTGAGAGAGAGAGAGAGAGAGAGACACTTTCTCCTTCCTCTTAGAATTAGCACTCTCCCTTTCCTTCTCTCAATTTAAATCTGTCCCTCTCTCCCTCCATGTATGTGGGCCGTGCACCTTCTCCCCTCCTCCCTCCACCCTGGGCCTGAGCCCAGGGATGGGGAGAGAGAGCTGGCACAGGTCTCCCTCCATATGGCCGTTTGGCTGCATACGTGCGTGTTTGGCCTTGTGAGTGTGTGTGTCCGTGCATGTGGCTTTCCTATGTGTGTGTTGTACACTCGTACAGTATGGCTGCCTGGCCCATATTGTGTGTGTCATCTGCTCATCAGGATCACACACACACACAGGCCTGCAGTTGGATCAGGCCCACCTGGCTGTGTGAGGTTGTGTGTGTGTGTTTGGCCGCATCTCATTGCACCCCCAGTGGGACGAGGGGGGGCATGTGGACGTGCGTCATCGGGGGCCGATCCGGTTTGAGGCGGATCGCGCCGTCGAAGGGGAATCTGTGTTTTCCGAACGTCCACCTATAAGCCATGACACCCCTTTGACGTCAGCCGAGCCTCGTCTGGCGTGACGCGTGGAGGAGGTCCAGCTAGCAGCCCTGTGGTCGTCAGGACGGCCCTGTGGTCGTCAGGACGGCCCTGTGGTCGTCAGGACGGCCCTGTGGTCGTCAGGACGGCGCTGTGGTCGTCAGGGCGGCCCTGTGGTCGTCAGGAGCAGTGGTTCCCAACCCTGGTCCTCAGGGCACCCTGTCCTGCATGTTTTAGATGTTTCCCTGCTCCAACACACCTGATTCAAATGAATGGGTCCTTATCCCGCTCTGCAGAAGCCTGCTTATGACAAGGCAGGCTAAAGCAGGCAGGACAGGGTGCCCTGAGGAGCAGGGTTAGGAAGCACTGGTCTGGAGGACGGCTGTCAGAGGAACACGCTCACCCAGCCTGTCACAGGGTCACTTCTGATAGCTCCGCCCACCCGCTTTTCTGCCTTCCTTTGATACTCTCTTGTCTGTCCTCGCCCAGCCCCCAGCTCACTCGTTCTCCTCCTCCTCCTTCCTCCTCTTCCTTCCTCCTTCTCCCGTCTGCCCCGTGTCTCTCTCCTCCCCGTCTGCCCGCTCCGTCCTCTCACCCCTCGTTCTCTCACTCCGCTCCTCCAGAAACGCCTGCTGAAGGAGCGTCAGAAGCTGCTGGAGAAGATCGAGGAGAAGCAGAAGGAACTGCAGGAGACTGAGCCCAAGTTCAACATGGTCAAGGAGAAGGAGGAGAGGGGCATCGCTAGGTGACGTTTGTGTGTGTGTGTGTGTGTGTGTGTGTGAAGGAGTTCAACATGGGCAAGAACTAGATGCCAAACATACTCTAGAAGGTTCCCTTCTCACTAGCCCCCCCTCCTCCTCGTCCCTCCAGACTGGCCCAGGCCACCCAGGAGAGGACAGACCTGTACGCCAAGCAGGGCCGCGGCAGCCAGTTCACCTCCAAGGAGGAGAGGGACAAGTGGATCAAAAAGGAGCTCAAGTCCCTGGACCAGGCCATCACCGACAAGAAGAGGCAGATCGCTGCCATCCACAAGGACCTGGAGGACACGGAGACCAACAAGGAGAAGAACCTGGAGCAGTACAGTGTACGGAACACACACACTCACACACTCTAGAACACTCATGCTGTTCCAGAAGTTCTAGAACACTTGGAGCCTCTACAGAACGTGTTTGTTCCGCTGTGCAGTGCATGATGAATTCCTAGGTCACCGTCGATGATTCACTAAACTCCTTAACGGGAATAGTTGTCCACTAGACTTAACTTTGTTGTTGTACATTGTGTGTGTGTGTGTGTGACCTGTCCCGTGCCTGTCCTCAGAAACTGGACCAGGACCTGAACGAGGTGAAGACCCGCGTCGAGGAGCTGGACAAGAAGTACTACGAAGTGAAGAACAAGAAAGACGAGCTGCAGAGCGAGAGAAAGTAGGAACACACACTCTCTCTCACTCTTACACACACACTCTCTCACTCTTACACACTCACTCTCACACACACACACTCCCTCACACACTCACTCTCACACACACACACTCCCTCACACACACACTCTCTCTCACTCTTACACACACACTCTCACTCTTACACACTCCCTCACACACACACACTCCCTCACACACACACTCCCTCACACACACACTCTCTCTCACTCTTACACACACTTTCTCACTCTTACACACTCACTCTCACACACACACTCCCTCACACACACACTCTCTCTCACTCTTACACACACACTTTCTCACTCTTACACACTCACTCTCACACACACACACTCCCTCACACACACACTCCCTCACACACACACACACTCACTCACACACTCACACACTCTCTCACACTCCCTCACACACCCCCCTAATGTTCCCTGTGCTGAGTCACCTCTCTGCTCCATCTATTGATGGTGTCAAGTTAAGCACTTCATTCCTCCAGTCTGAAGACCGACATATAGATGCATGCGAGTGACTCAACGTCCGCATTTAGCTGAAAGGTTGTGGATTGTTCGCTCCGGGCCTCCACAGACCATAATATGCCGGCTTCCCATCCACCCACCGCCAGCAACCCACCCGACAACCCACCCAGCAACCTTTCATTTCATACCCCTCCTCCCCCCACCATCATCTCACCGCGAATGCCAACATGCCTCTCCTCTGGTGTCTTAACAATGGAGGTTATTTATCTGAGCCTCTTTGAGCTCGGCTCGTCGTGTCTGGCTGGTGTGTTGTGAGAGGAGAGAGGGTGACTGTGCCGGGTGAAGGGCAGGACTGATGGACTGTAGAGGCCAGGGGAATTGTGTGCCAGTTCAGAAGAGGGTCCTTTATCACTAAAAGGCCACTTGTGGTTAAAAGCTTAGCTTTTTTTCCTCAAAAAGAGGCCATTCATTTGATTGAAGGTCGATATACATGTGTTGTGTGCACGGCAAGAATGTCTCTTCTTCCCATTGAGTCCCTGCTCAGAAATAGCCCAGTCATTCTCCCACCCAGGGCTGGCTGCCCGACCCTGGCCCCAAGCTGGTCAGCTCTAGACCGAGGCTCGTCACACAACCATCGACATTGCGTGTGTGTGAGGCTGGGTGTGTGTGAGGCTGGGTGTGTGTGAGGCTGGGTGTGTGTGAGGCTGGGTGTGTGTGAGGCTGGGTGTGTGAGGCTGGGTGTGTGAGGCTGGGTGCGTGAGGCTGGGTGCGTGAGGCTGGGTGCGTGAGGCTGGGTGCGTGAGGCTGGGTGTGTGAGGCTGGGTGCGTGAGGCTGGGTGTGTGAGCCTGGTAGGCAGGCAGGCAGGGCTGGGTGCGGTGCGGTGGGGTGGGGTGATGTGAGCGTGTGTCTGGGTGATGTAACGGGGCGCCTGGCTGTGTCCCTCCAGCTACCTGTGGCGTGAGGAGAACGCAGAGCAGCAGGCCCTGGCAGCCAAGAGAGAGGACCTGGAGAAGAAGCAGCAGCTACTGAGAGCAGCTACTGGCAAGGTGGGACACACACACACACACACACAGACATACACAGACATACAAAACACTCAAACCAACTAACAAACCAAATACTCCTTATAGCTACTGAAGAGAATTATGTATAGATTTATTATCAACACCAAAAAACATATATCAAACATAAATATCAAAAAATATGTCACCGTCCTGATCACTCGGGAGACGTCACCGTCCTGATCACTCGGGAGACGTCACTATCCCACCTGATCACTCAGACCTCCCTGCCTCCATCTCTGTGACTCAGTCCACAACAACACACAGAAATACACGCACATATTATACACAAGACGTGGTGCTTATTTTTCCATTTAAACTAGAGTGATTGCCACGGATGACTCATCTTCTCAGCCTGTGATTGGCGTGTTCCTCCTGACCCCCCCCCCCCCCCCCCCCCCCCCCCACAACCACTCCTGCAGCATGTTAGCACAGTAAACACTCTAGAATGTGCCTAGTGTTCTAGAATGTGTTTACTGTCCAGAGAGAGCGTGTGGATGAGGTGCTCTAACCGCCACCTGCCTCCTTACTTAGAACGAGTCACAATGAAAGACAGAACAGACATAAAGAAATGAATTGGACCATCTAGATTAGATGGATTGCACGTGTGTGTGTGTGTATACATGAATCCGGATTAACAGTAAGTGTTGTGTTGTGTGTGTGTGTGGGCCAGGCCATCCTGAACGGCATCGACAGCATCAACAAGGTCTTAGAACACTTCAGGAGGAAGGGCATCAACCAGCACGTCATCACCGGTTACCACGGCATCGTCATGAACAACTTTGAGTGCGAGCCCGCCTTCTACACCTGCGTGGAGGTGACAGCCGGGACCAGGTGAGGGGGCCGGAGGACCACACACACACACACGTCCTGTCATGGTCGGAATGGACGGAATGATTAGTCTGGTGTTCTGTGTTCTCACGCTCTACCCTTCTCTCTGTCTCCCCACCTGTCTCTGTCTCCCCACCCGTCTCTGTCTCCCCACCTGTCTCTGTCTCCCCACCTGTCTCTCCCTCCCCACCTATATTTCTCTCTCTGTCTCCCCACCTATCTTTCTCTCTCTGTCTCCCCACCTGTCTCTGTCTCCCCACCTGTCTCTGTCTCCCCACCTGTCTCTGTCTCCCCACCTGTCTCTGTCTCCCCACCTGTCTCTGTCTCCCCACCTATCTTTCTCTCTCTGTCTCCCCACCTATCTTTCTCTCTCTGTCTCCCCACCTGTCTCTCCCTCCCCACCTATCTTTCTCTCTCTGTCTCCCCACCTATCTTTCTCTCTCTGTCTCCCCACCTGTCTCTCCCTCCCCACCTATCTTTCTCTCTCTGTCTCCCCACCTATCTTTCTCTCTCTGTCTCCCCACCTGTCTCTCCCTCCCCACCCGTCTCCCTCTCCCTCCAGGTTGTTCTACCACATCGTGGAGACAGACGAGGTGAGCACCAAGATCCTGATGGAGTTCAACAAGATGAACCTGCCCGGGGAGGTCACCTTCCTGCCGCTCACTAAGCTGGACGTCCGAGACACCGCCTACCCCGAGACCAACGTAAGACCCAGGGGCATGATGGGAGATGTTCGGAAGCTTATGGCTGGCTCCGTGGTCTTTAGCCCCTGTGATTGGGACACGCTTAACACCTCCCCTCCCTTCCTCTTACTTCCTTCCCCCCCTACTCCTCCTCCCCTCCCTCTCTTCTCCTCCCTCCCTCTCTCCTCTTATTTCATTCCCCCTCTGTTCTCCATCCTCCCTCTCTCCTCTCCCTCTCTCCTCTTCTCCTCCTCTCCCTCTCTCCCTCTTCTCCTCCTCTCCCTCTCTCCTCTTCTCCCTCTCTCCCCCTCTCCTCCCCTGTTCTCCTTCCCCAGGATGCTATCCCCATGATCAGCAAGCTGCGCTACAGCGTGAGCTACGACAAGGCCTTCAAGCACGTGTTTGGGAAGACCCTGATCTGTCGCAGCATGGAGGTGTCCACCCAGCTGGCCAGGGCCTTCACCATGGACTGCATCACCCTGGAGGGTACGCACACACACGCACGCACACACACACACCCGCGCACACACACACAAAGATAGGTGGATTTATGCACACACACACACACATTAAGATAGGTGGATTTATGCTGTCACACACACACACACAGATCACACTGATCTATGCGCAAACAGACACTCGCGTTCACACACACACGCTCTCGGCTATCACCCAGCTATGCATGTTATGATACCATATCAAAATGTTTTATCCCCCCCCTCCCCCAGGTGACCAGGTGAGCCACCGCGGGGCTCTGACGGGGGGGTACTACGACACCAGGAAGTCCCGTCTGGAGCTGCAGAAGGACATGAGGAAGGCTGAGGAGGAGCTGGGGGAGCTGGAGGCCAAGCTCAACGAGAACCTGCGCAGGAACATCGAACATATCCTGAGGAGGGAGGGAGGGAATACTGCATGTTTTGGACTGTGGCCGGGGGAGGGAGAGGAGGGGAGAGAGGGAGAGAGAGAGCAGGGATGTAGGGAAGGGAGGAATAACTAGGATAGAGAGAGGGCAGGGATGTAGGGAAGGGAGGAATAACAAGGAGAGAGAGAGGGCTGGGACGTAGGGAAGGGAGGAATAACAAGGAGAGAGAGAGGGCAGGGATGTAGGGAAGGGAGGAATAACAAAGAGAGAGAGAGGGCAGGGATGTAGGGAAGGGAGGAATAACAAGGAGAGAGAGAGGGCAGGGACGTAGGGAAGGGAGGAATAACAAGGAGAGAGAGAGGGCAGGGGACGTAAAGAAGGGAGGAATAACAAGGAGAGAGAGAGGGCAGGGGACGTAAAGAAGGGAGGAATAACAAGGAGAGAGAGAGGGCAGGGACGTAGGGAAGGGAGGAATAACAAGGAGAGAGGGCAGGGACGTAGGGAAGGGAGGAATAACAAGGAGAGAGAGAGGGCAGGGACGTAGGGAAGGGAGGAATAACAAGGAGAGAGAGAGGGCAGGGGACGTAAAGAAGGGAGGAATAACAAGGAGAGAGAGAGGGCAGGGGACGTAAAGAAGGGAGGAATAACAAGGAGAGAGAGAGGGCAGGGACGTAGGGAAGGGAGGAATAACAAGGAGAGAGAGAGGGCAGGGACGTAGGAAATGGAGGAATAACAAGGAGAGAGAGAGGGCAGGGACGTAGGGAAGGGAGGAATAACAAGGAGAGAGAGAGGGCAGGGACGTAGGGAAGGGAGGAATAACAAGGAGAGAGAGAGGGCAGGGGACGTAAAGAAGGGAGGAATAACAAGGAGAGAGAGAGGGCAGGGGACGTAAAGAAGGGAGGAATAACAAGGAGAGAGAGAGGGCAGGGGACGTAAAGAAGGGAGGAATAACAAGGAGAGAGAGAGGGCAGGGACGTAGGGAAGGGAGGAATAACAAGGAGAGAGAGAGGGCAGGGGACGTAAAGAAGGGAGGAATAACAAGGAGAGAGAGAGGGCAGGGGACGTAAAGAAGGGAGGAATAACAAGGAGAGAGAGAGGGCAGGGACGTAGGGAAGGGAGGAATAACTAGGGGGAAAAGGTGTGATCAGACCCTGAGAGGATTATGACATGTGAGGTCACAAAGGGCAGCGTGATGACTCACTGCTATCAGCCCTGCTCAGAGGGGATTTGTGTGTGTGTGTGTGTCATATGCGTGCAAGCTCCTGCACATGCGCGTGCTCGCTTGCATCAACCTGTTTGTTTGGCACTTCCTGAAGTTCTGTTTCTTGTGTGTGTGTGTGTGTGTGTGTGTGTGTGTGTGTGTGTGTGTGTGTGTGTGTGTGTGTGTGTGTGTGTGTGTGTGTGTGCAGTATGGATGGATGGATGAGTGGATGACACCACCTCCAGTGGTGATGGTGACTCAGAGGACAGATCAGTAATTCAACAGCCTGTTGTCGTCGTCCATCCACCTCCAGCCCCTCAGCTACACACACACACACACCCTGCATGCTATTTTAGCAGCTCCCTTGATTACCTTGTGCGTTGAGTACACCTGATTAGATCCAGGTGCCGGTGAGGTCGACCAGTGGCCTCATTGCAACGGAAGCCAGAGAGCGTGCTCCGTCGCCATGGCGGCCCAGGATGCTGACGTCTGTGGGTCGTGGGCATCCAGGTCTCAGGCCCGCCGTCCTCCAGGGGAGACGGTGACCTTTAAACCGTGTGTGTGTGTCAGAGTGTGTATACTGCTGAGTGTGTGTGTGTGTCAGAGTGTGTATACTGCTGAGTGTGTGTGTGTGTGTGTCAGAGTGTGTATACTGCTGAGTGTGTGTGTGTGTGTGTCAGAGTGTGTATACTGCTGAGTGTGTGTGTGTGTGTGTGTCAGAGTGTGTTTACTGCTGAGTGTGTGTGTGTGTCAGAGTGTGTATACTGCTGAGTGTGTGTGTGTGTGTCAGAGTGTGTATACTGCTGAGTGTGTGTGTGTGTGTGTGTCAGAGTGTGTTTACTGCTGAGTGTGTGTGTGTGTCAGAGTGTGTATACTGCTGAGTGTGTGTGTGTGTCAGAGTGTGTTTACTGCTGAGTGTGTGTGTGTGTGTGTCAGAGTGTGTTTACTGCTGAGTGTGTGTGTGGGGGGTCCTAGGCCCTGCGTGAGTCTCCCTGCTCCTTGACTCCCCACCTCCACGCATCAACAACGAGATCGACCAGCTGATGAACCAGATGCAGCAGATCGAGACGCAGCAGAGGAAGTTCAAGGCGTCCCGGGACAGCATCCTGTCTGAGATGAAGATGCTCAAGGAGAAGAGGCAGCAGTCAGAGAAGACCTTCATGCCCAAGGTAACACCTGAGCCCCTGACCCCTGACCTGCATCCAGGCCCTCCTGCTGTCTGCTGGGCCACTGTCAGCCCACCAGGGGGGGAGGAGGCTCTCTGTGGGAGCATACTCAATCTCTCTCTCCTCTCTTTCTCTCCCTCTTTTTCCACTCACCCCTCTCCCGCTCTATCACCTCTCCTTTTCCCTCATCTCCTCCCTCTTTTTCCACTCACCCTCTTCTCTCTCCCTCCTCCCTCTCCCCCCGTCTCCCTCTCTCTCTGCTCTGCGGTGCAGCAACGCAGCCTGCAGAGTCTGGAGGCCAGCCTCCACGCCATGGAGTCCACCCGGGAGTCTCTGAAGGCCGAGCTGGGGACCGACCTGCTGTCCCAGCTCAGCCTGGAGGACCAGAGACGTGTGGACGACCTGAACGACGAGATCAGGCAGCTGCAGCAGGTACACACACACATACACAGGCCGTATGGGGGGGCTGTGGTATAGGTACGTGTCTGTCTGTCGGGAGGGTGCCTGGGGAGGGAGGAGGGAGGGAGGGGTATGGCGTTGACTGGGCTGTGTTAGTACACAGCTCAGCTGCATGTGGACGTGTGTGTGTGTGTGTCCTGATGGAGCTCACAGCTTCAGCAGCACAGCTACACCTCCCTCACTACCACGGTGGAGACGCTCCTGCGACACACACACGCATCATCCTCCTCCACAGCCAGCTGCTCACAATTACCACCTCAATAGAAGGCTGTGCTCGCTCTCTCCCCCTCTCTCTCTGTCTCTCTTTTTCCCTCTTTCGCCTCCCTCCTCCTTTCTCTCCTGTTCGCGTTACGCAACCTCCCCTTTCATGTCTGTGGGGAGAGTAGGAGCCGGGTCCTGACCCCTCCTCCTCCCTCCGCTCATCTCTCCGTCTTTCATCCAGCACTCCTCCACGGCTGTTATTCTTCTGGGCTCATTAGCTTCTCCTTTTGTGTTTGCGGAGACTGGCTCTGTTTGGGTTTTAATCTGTGTGTGTGTGTGTGTGTGTGTTCTGTGTTTGGCACAGAGAGGGAGTGTGTGTGTGTGTGTGTGTGTGGTGAAAGACTGTGTATGGCTTACGTATGTACTTTTTTTTCGGTGCCTCCGGCAATCTGTTATGAAATGGCGCTGACCTGAATGTGTGTTGTGTAACTGGACAACAGTGTTTGACTGTGTGGAAGTGAGTTAAACCAGACAACAAAGGTGTGTGTGTGTGTGTGTGTAAAGGAGAACCGATTATAATGTGTGTGTGTGCGTGTGCTAACAGGACAACAGGCAGCTGCTGAATGAGAGGATCAAACTGGAGGGCATCATGACCAGAGTGGAGACGTACCTGAATGAGAACCTTCGGAAGCGTCTCGACCAGGTGGAACAGGTACACCCCCCGACTCCCACATGCACTCCAAACATATCCCTTATCCAATACTCTTACAGCACCTCAGAAGCCAAACCTGATTGGTCCCTGACTCACTGAATAAGAATCAGAATCAGAAGGATTTTATTCGCCATGAATGTTTGCACAAACAAGGAAGTTACTTTGGCAGGGAGGTGCATACATTAAACATATAGGAATATTGAAACTTAAATATGTGGACTAACTATACAAAAGGAGTCTAGCTAATACTAAGGAAGTTACTTTGGCAGGGAGGTGCATACATTAAACATATAGGAATATTGAAACTTAAATATGTGGACTAACTATACAAAAGGAGTCTAGCTAATACTAAGGAAGTTACTTTGGCAGGGAGGTGCATACATTAAACATATAGGAATATTGAAACTTAAATATGTGGACTAACTATACAAAAGGAGTCTAACACTAAGGGGGATATAATATCAAATATAGGTAGTCCTAATTTACAATCTAAGCTAAGGACTCCTGTTCGTGCCTCCTTTGTGTTTCCTAATCACTGTGAATAACACCTTTCAGTGATATCTGAGCTTGTTACAAGAAAAGGGGAGGGGGGGGGCTGTGACGTAAACGAGGCAACAATTAGTAATGAGGCTGTTGGATGCGTCTCTCGGCTGCGCCCCGCAGGAGCTGAACGAGCTGAGGGAGACTGAAGGGGGCACAGTTCTCACCGCCACTACCTCGGAGCTGGACGGCATCAACAAGCGCGTCAAGGACACCCTGGCACGATCCGAGGGTAAGGAGGGCACCGTAACCGTCCCCACCCGGGTCCCGGTACCGTCAGGCACGGGAGCGAACCCGAGACCAGATCAAACACTCCCTCAAGTGTTGACATTGCTTAGTTCCCTCCGCAAACAGATCTCAATCCTAAAAATGCTTCCCTCCCCCTCCCCGGTCTATCTCCCTCCGCCCCCCTCCCTCCTCTCCCTCTCCCCCCCTCCCTCCTCTCCCTCCACCCCCCTCCCTCTTCTCCCTCTCCCCCCCCTCTCTCCTCTCCCTCCACCCCCCTCCCTCCTCTCCCTCTCCCCCCCTCCCTCCTCTCCCTCTCCCTCCTCTCCCTCTAACCCCTCCCTCCTCTCCCCCCCTCCCTCCTCTCCCTCTCCCCCTCTCCCTCTAACCCCCTCCCTCCTCTCCCTCTAACCCCTCCCTCTAACCCCTCCCTCCTCTCCCTCTAACCCCTCCCTCTAACCCCTCCCTCCTCTCCCTCTAACCCCTCCCTCTAACCCCTCCTCTCCCTCTAACCCCTCCCTCCTCTCCCTCTAACCCCTCCCTCCTCTCCCTCTAACCCCTCCTCTCCCTCTAACCCCTCCCTCCTCTCCCTCTAACCCCTCCCTCCTCTCCCTCTAACCCCTCCCTCCTCTCCCTCTAACCCCTCCCTCCTCTCCCTCTAACCCCTCCCTCCTCTCCCTCTAACCCCTCCCTCCTCTCCCTCTAACCCCTCCCTCTTCTCCCTCTAACCCCTCCCTCCTCTCCCTCTAACCCCTCCCTCCTCTCCCTCTAACCCCTCCCTCCTCTCCCTCTAACCCCTCCCTCCTCTCCCTCTAACCCCTCCCTCCTCTCCTTCTAACCCCTCCCTCCTCTCCCTCTAACCCCTCCCTCTAACCCCTCCCTCCTCTCCCTCTAACCCCTCCCTCCTCTCCCTCTAACCCCTCCCTCCTCTCCCTCTAACCCCTCCCTCTTCTCCCTCTAACCCCTCCCTCCTCTCCCTCTAACCCCTCCCTCCTCTCCCTCTAACCCCTCCCTCCTCTCCCTCTAACCCCTCCCTCCTCTCCCTCTAACCCCTCCCTCTTCTCCCTCTAATCCCTCCCTCCTCTCCCTCTAACCCCTCCCTCCTCTCCCTCTAACCCCTCCCTCCTCTCCCTCTAACCCCTCCCTCCTCTCCCTCTAACCCCTCCCTCTTCTCCCTCTAACCCCTCCCTCCTCTCCCTCTAACCCCTCCCTCCTCTCCCTCTAACCCCTCCCTCTTCTCCCTCTAACCCCTCCCTCCTCTCCCTCTAACCCCTCCCTCTAACCCCTCCCTCCTCTCCCTCTAACCCCTCCCTCTTCTCCCTCTAACCCCTCCCTCTTCTCCCTCTAACCCCTCCCTCTTCTCCCTCTAACCCCTCCCTCCTCTCCCTCTAACCCCTCCCTCCTCTCCCTCTAACCCCTCCCTCCTCTCCCTCTAACCCCTCCCTCTTCTCCCTCTAACCCCTCCCTCTTCTCCCTCTAACCCCTCCCTCCTCTCCCTCTAACCCCTCCCTCCTCTCCCTCTAACCCCTCCCTCCTCTCCCTCTAACCCCTCCCTCCTCTCCCTCTAACCCCTCCCTCTTCTCCCTCTAACCCCTCCCTCCTCTCCCTCTAACCCCTCCCTCCTCTCCCTCTAACCCCTCCCTCCTCTCCCTCTAACCCCTCCCTCCTCTCCCTCTAACCCCTCCCTCCTCTCCCTCTAACCCCTCCCTCTTCTCCCTCTCCCCCCCTCGCTCCTTCCCCCCCAGACCTGGATGTCCTGATCGACAAGACGGAAGTGGAGATCAAGGACCACCAGAGGAGCTTGGAGCGCTGGAAGAACATGGAGAAGGAGCAGAACGACGCCATCAACCACGACACCAAGGAGCTGGAGAAGATGACCAACAGGCAGGGCATGCTGCTGAAGAAGAAGGAGGAGTGCATGAAGAAGATCCGGGAGCTGGGCTCTCTGCCCCAGGAGGCCTTTGAGAAGTACCAGACCCTCACCCTCAAACAGGTACACACACACCTGACATGTACCAGACCCTCACCCTCAAACAGGTACACACACACACACACACACACACACCTGACATGTACCAGACCCTCACCCTCAAACAGGTACACACACACACACACCTGACATGTACCAGACAGTTCCTGCACAGACACACACACACACACACAAACACACAGACAGAAGCTTCCAGAGGGAGATGAGGACCTGGTCACAGTCGCATCCCTCCCAGTCACACTGTGACTCAGACAGTCTAGTTAGCCAGCCTCCCTCTGTCTCGCTGTCTGTCTGTCTCTCGCTCTGTATCTCTCTTTCCATTCCTCTCGCTCTCCATCTTTCTTACTCCCTCAGTTTATTTATTTATCTGCCTTCTCAGTCTCTCTCTCTCTCATCCGCTTCTCCCTGCCAACTATCAGCTCCCTCTGTGTGTGTGTGTGTTTTCTCTCCTTGACAAGGCCAGAAATATCCCCCTGCTTTCTCTCACTTCATGTACTTGATCTTCCTCCAAGAGACGTGCTGCTCTGGGCTGAGATGCTGCTTCTGATTACACACACACACGCACATACACACACACACACACATACACACACATACATACACACTCCAACCAGTGAACACCTCATCCTTTCCTCTGTAAATGGAACGTGAAAAGAAGTGTTATGAGAAGATGAGCTGGCCCCTTCCTACGTATGTCAACTCTATGAATAGAAAATGAGTCAGGAGGCTGATGGGTGGGTCGGAGGGTGACCAGGCGGAGGGGGCTACGCTCGGGCCCCTCTCCAGGACCAGGCTGTGTGTCCAGGGCAGCTCCCCCCTCTGGTAGCACGCCCAGCTGGGGCTCCGGGCTCACCCCTGGACACGCTCTTTAGGACATTGGGGTGTGTTATTAACGGCCTCTTTCTTTGCCTCTTTCCTGTTCTCTCTCCTTCTCTACTCTCATCTCTCCTCCCCCCCCTCCCTTCTTTCACTCTCTTCTTCCTCCTTCTCTCCTCCACTGTCCTCTCCCCCCTTCTTCCTTCTCCCTCCCCTCCTCCCTCCCCTCTCCTCCTCCTTTTCCTGTCTCTCCTCCTCTTCCTGTCTCTCCTCCTCCTCTTCCTGTCTCTCCTCCTCTTCCTGTCTCTCCTCCTGTCTCTCCTCCTCCTCTTTCTGTCTCTCCTCCTCCTCTTTCTGTCTCTCCTCCTCTTCCTGTCTCTCCTCCTCCTCTTCCTGTCTCTCCTCCTCCTCTTCCTGTCTCTCCAGCTGTTCCGTAAGCTGGAGCAGTGCAACACGGAGCTGAAGAAGTACAGCCACGTGAACAAGAAGGCCCTGGACCAGTTTGTGAACTTCTCGGAGCAGAAGGAGAAGCTGATCAAGCGTCAGGATGAGCTGGACCGCGGCCACAAGTCCATCATGGAGCTGATGAACGTGCTGGAGCTGAGGAAGTATGAAGCCATCCAGCTCACCTTCAAACAGGTGAGGAACACACACACGTCATAACCTCTTCTTCTTTACGCACGCACGCATATGACCTCTCCTATAAGCAGACACACGCTCCTCTCTGATGGCGTGAAACAGCTTCTCAGTCTCCAGAGTGTTGAACACAAGCCTGATGACAGTGTGCTGTGTAGCTGCTGCCTGTCTATCTTTACATCTCAACATGAGTCATCCTCTCCTCCCTCTCTCCCTCTCCTACCCTACCCTCTTCCTTCTCCCTCTCCTCCCTCTTCTCCCTCTCTCCTTCCTCCCCTCTCCCTGCTCCCTCCTCCTTCTCTCCTCCCTCTCCCTCTCCTGCCCTCCTCTTTCTCCTCCCCTCTCCCCTCCAGGTGTCTAAGAACTTCTCAGAGGTGTTCCAGAAGCTGGTCCCGGGGGGTAAGGCCACCCTGGTGATGAAGAAGGGGGACGCCGAGGGGGGCCAGTCCCAGGACGAGGGCGAGGGGGGCACCGACAGTGAGAGGGGCTCAGGCTCTCAGAGCAGCGTGCCCTCTGTGGACCAGTTCACCGGAGTGGGCATCAGGGTAGGTTACAGGGGGCTCTGGGAGGAAGAGGGGTGGGTGGTGGGTGGTGTGTCATCACCAGCGCGTTAAATATATCTCCCTGATATATGCACATTTGTGATTTACTAACCCATCTTTTCACCGTTTCTGTGTCGTTCTCTCTACCCCCATCATCCTACCTTTTCATTCCCTCCATCTCCATCCCTCCTGCCCTCCCTCCCCATCTATCCTCCCTCCTCCTCTCTACTTCCTCTCTCCCCCTCTCTACATTCTCTACTTCCTCCTCCCCCCCTCCCTCTCCTCCCCCCCCTCCAGGTGTCGTTCACAGGCAAGCAGGGGGAGATGAGGGAGATGCAGCAGCTGTCTGGAGGGCAGAAGTCCCTGGTGGCTCTCGCCCTCATCTTCGCCATCCAGAAGTGTGACCCCGCCCCCTTCTACCTGTTTGACGAGATCGACCAGGCGCTGGACGCTCAGCACAGGAAGGCAGTCTCTGGTAACCACACGCCAACTGATATACCTACATGGATTCAGGGATCTGTTTAGTCGAGGCTTGTTATCCAATGGTGGATGGTGGACCGATGGTCATATCGGTATGAAAGCGAAGTATAGATGCCTAGTAGTATAATAGCTAAGTGCTACAGCTAACGGTATGAACGATTACGTGTTGACGGGTCTGACAGTTTAAAGGCTAAGTGATGCTAGCTAGCAGTGTGATAGCGGTGGGTGTAAGCGGTGTGTGTGTGTGGTGTGTCCCAGACATGATCGTGGAGCTGGCGGGCCACGCCCAGTTCATCACCACCACCTTCAGGCCAGAGCTGCTGGAGTCAGCTGACAAGTTCTACGGGGTCAAGTTCAGGAACAAGGTGAGCTGACCTCTGACCTCATACACTGTTAATATTCTACCGGGGTTAGGGAGTATTTTACTGTGGTTTATCTTCAACTGGGGGATATGATTAATTTCAGTTTGTATTCAACTGTGGTTAAATGATTCATTTTTGGGGTTAGATTCAACAGTGGGATATGTGTAATTTCTTGTTGTTTTATATTCAACTTGCACTGAGTCAGGTATAGTGACGTGGTTTTCCTCTGTCAGAAAATCATTTTTGGATCCACTTGAGACTCTGAAGACAGTGACTCAGTAATCTATTTCTGGTGTTAGATTGAGGTCTTCCTGAGTCCTCCTGTGGGGTAACGATGCTTGACAGCCTGGTGAGAAGGGGAGGGATTCACTCAGGTGGAAGTGAAGCACAGGGATGACTCACTGACTCACTGACTGACTGTGTGTGTGTGTGTGTGTGCGCACTTACTCAGGTGAGTCACATTGACGTGATCTCTGCGGAGCAGGCGAAAGACTTTGTGGAGGACGACACCACCCACGGTTAAGAGGACTCTC
>NW_025813984.1:0-53419 GCF_021917145.1 Hypomesus transpacificus
ACACATGTTCTCTTTCACACACACATACGCACACGTTCACTCTCTCTCAAACGTACACAGACCCACTCACTCACTCACTCATACACACTCACACACACACCCAAAGACACATCAGTACTGAGCCTCTGTCTGTGTCCAGGACATCCTGTTGTACCAGAAGCGGAGCCAGCACAGACTGGCCCCTGGCCTGTACGTGGGCTACCTGAAGCTGAGCAGCTCCGTGGACCAGATCCGGGTGCTGGTGCCCCAGAAGATGCCCTCCATGCTGTGCCACGCCCGCGTCAGGGACAACGCCAACGTGTCCAGGTACCCAGCATGCCCCTCACATGTTTCACACACAGCGTTTCACACACAACGTTTACACAGCGTGGATGACCTTCTTTGATGTAACACATGGAGCACATCTGGTGCTGGACATCCCCCACAGGCAGTACAGCATGTGTATGTCAGTCCTTGGAGGGCAGTACAGGCCTGGACCCAGAACTCTCAAACTTCATTTTGAACCACACATCGATTCAACTTTCATCTACATGTTGTCAAACCTTCAGTCGACAGTGCATCTCGATATGAAATGTGATTTTCAGCCTCCAGTTGTTCTGGTAGTAGGCTCATGGAGAGTGGGACCAAAGGAGGTGATCTTCCTGCCTACCTGTGTGGGGGTGTTGTGTGCAGGTGCAATAATGATGTTGACTTGACGCTGGCGGAGGGGGTTGACTCACGCGTCCTCTGTTCTGAGAGAAAACTGTGTGATGTTACTTTGTAGCCTAGTGTGTGTGTGAAATTTGCTGGGTTTGTGGGTGCCTGTGGGTGCGTGTTTGTGTGTGTGTTAACAGATGGGGTCTGCAGGTAGACAGTGTGTGATGCTGCTTGGCGTCCCGTGCAGGAATGTCCTGGCAGACAGACAGACAGACAAGCCACAGAGCAGGGGACAGATTGCAGAGTGTGAAGTGAGAGACAAAGAAAACACTCAACTGGTTTTCCCCTTCATCTCTTCACTCTGAACATAGGCAGACAGACAGGCAGGAATACACACAAACAGACTGACAATCAGACAGGCAGGCAGGCAGGAAGAGAGTTAGGTAGACTGGACAAAATGACAGACAGGCAGGTAGACAGACACAGGCAGAAACAGGCAGACACAGGGAGTCACAGGCAGACACAGGCAGGCAGACAGGCAGGCAGGTAGACAGGCAGGCAGGCAGACAGGCAGGCTAGATCTGAAGGCTTATGACTGGACTGGGGGCGCCGGTGCCAAAGCTTCATGTATTCTCATGCAGATATTGTGAAAGTATGTCTGAACTTTGGCTGCTGAGAGACGCAGAGAAACAGGAGAATGTAGTGAAACATGGTGAGGAGCAGGAGAGGAGAGATGGAAGGATGAGAAGAGGATGAAGAAGGAAAGACTGAGGAAGACAGAAATGGGGAGACGATAGTTGCAAATAGTTTGTCAGGCAAAGAGAGAGAAGCAGGAGAGAGCAATAGAGAAAGAGGCAGACAAACGGTGAGGGCTAGGCGGGTGTTGTTGCTGATATGTAAATGAGTTGCGTTTCTGCTGGTGTGAAGTGGCAGTCGTGTGGAGGAAACAAGGAGACCATTTAACACCCACACGCACACACACACACACATACGATGAACTCCCACTCACAGTCATTAATAATTGCAGTGACAGTCCATAAATACAACAGAGACACACTATACAGTACTTACATAGCCACACATAAATACACACTTTAAGGGGCAGTTACAGGTGATCTATTGAGGTTTGTCACTAATCCAACCACAGGAGAAACCGACAGAACACACACACACACACAACTAACCAACCAACACACACAGTTTAAGGAAAATTCCTGCTGCTGAACATAGATAAACACACGCACACACCCAGTCGCACACACACGCACACGCACACACACACGCACAGACCTAGAGGACAAACTGCCGGTTTGTCTGAACCACACATTATCTCTTGTTCTGTTCCCTCCTTCCTCTGTCCTGTCCTTTCTCAGAGAGGAATGGGACTGGCTCCAGGGCCTGTGTGTCCCGGAGGAGGGCGAGAGGGAGGGGACGGAGGGAGAGAAGGAAGGGACCGAGGGAGAGAGGGAGGGACTGGAGAACATGCCAGAGAACCCCAGTCCTCTGCTCTACTATGAGCTCCAGACTGCCCTGAAGACCCTGCTCAAACACATCAACCTGCCTCTGGCCCAGGTACACTCACACACACACTCACGCACACAAACATACACACACACATATATTGTATCCGTGTCTGAACTGTAGTGTGTGTGTGTGTGTGTGTGTGTGTGTGTGTGAGCAGGCCAGGCCATTCCGTGTGTACAGCCAGGAGGTGCTGGAGCTGGGACATGGTGTGTCCTTCCTCCTGCTACTTCCTGCGGCAGACGCTGTGTGTACGGCCCCTGGGCAGAGCAACCCCTACACCCCCCTCTCTGGCTTCCTGCACCTGCCCCTTCAGATGTTTGAGCTGGGTAGGTAGCAATACATACATGAACTACACCAGGCATTATTTTGCATTGTAATACAATATAAAGAAACAACACCATAATCCAGTAGTAGGTATACCACACCTGGATACTCTCATTCTCACTCCGGCCCTGCAAGTGTCTGTTTCTTTATTGTTTCTAAATCCTGCTTTGTCTAGCCCTCTTCCTTCCGTCTCTCCCCTGTTCTAAATCCTGCTTTGTCTAGCCCTCTTCCTTCCGTCTCTCCCCTGTTCTAAATCCTGCTTTGTCTAGCCCTCTTCCTTCCATCTCTCCCCTGTTCTAAATCCTGCTTTGTCTAGCCCTCTTCCTTCCGTCTCTCCCCTGTTCTAAATCCTGCTTTGTCTAGCCCTCTTCCTTCCGTCTCTCCCCTATTCTAAATCCTGCTTTGTCTAGCCCTCTTCCTTCCGTCTCTCCCCTGTTCTAAATCCTGCTTTGTCTAGCCCTCTTCCTTCCGTCTCTCCCCTGTTCTAAATCCTGCTTTGTCTAGCCCTCTTCCTTCCGTCTCTCCCCTGTTCTAAATCCTGCTTTGTCTAGCCCTCTTCCTTCCGTCTCTCCCCTGTTCTAAATCCTGCTTTGTCTAACCCTCTTCCTTCCGTCTCTCCCCTGTTCTCCTGAGAATGTAGAGAATGATCTTGGTACACAATCTTCTGTTTGTCTGTGAGAGAGAATCCTTAGATTCCTTTCTTTCTCTTGCTCTTGCTCTCTCTCTCTCTCTCTCTCTCTCTCTCTCTCTCTCTCTCTCTATGTGTCTCTCTCTCTTTCCCTACCTCCCTCCCTCCCCCTCTCACTCATTTTATTTATGTCCCCCTCCTCTCCGACGTGACGTGCTGAATCAGTCTGGATTCCAGTGTCTCTATGCTCTTACCTATTTCTACTGCCCCCCCCCCCCAACACACACACAAACATGCAGACACTAGTCTCCTTTTTCTACAACTTCACTTGTTACCTAATACATTTGATTTACGTTACTGACCTTTGTGTGTGTGCGTGTGTGTGTGTAGTCCATTTCTGTGCATACCAGGAGAAGGCTGTTAGTGTGTACTGCCGTCTGTCGTCTGTCCTGGAGCTGGATGCTCTTATTACCCAGCAGGCTTTGCGGGAGGCCATTACAGATCCGGAAGTTGCCACTGCCAAGCAGAGACACCAGCACATTCTTGACTACATTCAGGTAACACACACACACATCACACACTCACACACACGTAGGGACATACAAGTTATGTAATTCTGCTATTGTGTTACATTGAAAATAAGTGAATCACATTTCCACTTAGCATTTCATCAAGCATTCTTCAGTAATACATAAACTCGGTTTAAGAGGGGCTAGCTGTGAAAGAGCTATTTCTATTGAATCACACTGAATGAGTCATACTTGTGTTTTTTCACACAGTAGATATTTATAAAATGTATTAAGGGCTTTTAGTTTGCAGTAAAATATATATTTCTCAAACACCAAAATGAGACTACATAAACAACAGTTAGTAATCTAATTAAAGATGTTTATTGAACTAATAAAGTGTAAGTACTGCTGTTCTAGTTGTTGAACAACTTGTTATTTTAGTAGTAGAGGACGTAGTGTGTGTGTGTGTGTGTGTGTGCACGTGCCAGACAGTTCTCTAATGTCAGGATGGTGTTTTCACTGTGAAGAGCTAGTCCACCACAGTTAGTTAACACTGACCACAAACCACCAAGTGTGTTCCTCTGATCTGACCTTGAGTGAGGTATGTGTGCATTTGTGTGTGTGTGTGTCTCCATCTGTCTATGTCTGGAAAAAAACCACAAATTGCTCAGTGCTGTGAGAGCGACAGGGGAAAAAATAATACCAATCATGAGAGCCGGTGTGTGTGTCCATGTTTGTATATGTGTGTGTGTGTGTGTGGTGAACTGCAATGTGTGCTTCATTAGCCGGAGTGAAATGGTAATATGAGGGGCAGATTGTTTGAAAGGGGGCCATGTCTGTCAAAAAGCTCCAAGTCACACACACACACACCCATAAGCCAGTCGAGTCTGGGAGGTCTTGTCGTCAGTTGCGTGTGTGTGCCTGTGTGTGTCTGTGTGTGCTTGTGTGTGTGTCTGTGTGCTTGTGCGTGTGTCTGTGTGCTTGTGTGTGTGGCTGGGCATCTGTGGTCTGGCGCTAGAATGACGCGAGGTCTGCTAATTGGACAGTTTGTTTAGACGTCCGGGCGTGGATGGAGCACCATACCAGAGCTCCTGGCACAGGGTCAGGGCCTGAGACACGCCCAACAGCACCACTAGACTCATTTCATCTTCATCGAAACACATTAGTCTCATTTCATTCCAAATCCGTTTTTTTTGCTGAAGAGCGGTCCAGGATGGCTGCCAAGGACAATGACGTGTGGAAGATGTGGAAGTCCCAGGGTTAGTCCCTAGCTCAGTTCTCCTGGCTCCTGGCTCTCATGGGGGTGTCACTGTTAATACCATCCCCCGCTTGGCTCTCATCTGGGGGACATGTTTAATACTGTCCCCCTCTTAGCTTTCATTTTGGGGCTCAGGTTTAATATCGTCTCCCGCTGGACACTCATCTGAGTGTCACATTTAATACCATCCCTCTCTGACTTCAGTCCCCAGCTTAATGGAATCTAAAGCTGTCCCTCATGAATGGTCTGCTTCCTGTAGCAGCGAGGCAGGAAGTCCTTTTGTCTGGCCTTTATTAAAGCCCCCGTCTCCCGAGTCTCCTTGCCTGTCACTTTCACTTACTCTCTGTGTGTGTGTGTGTTTCTGCGTGTGTGCATTTACGAGTGTGTGTGTGTGCACGTGTGTGTGTCATCTTCAGTCAGGTTCCCGTCATTGAGATGTCTTTAGCTCTAAGTGACAGCCATGTTTGGAACTGATGCGGCGGTCTTATTCGCGCGCGCACACACACACACACACACAGAAATGGATAATGATGATAGTTCTCCACTTGCTCCTCTAACTCTGCATCATGAATGTGATGACCCAGTCCCCCAGGAGAACTCCAGTCGTACCTCTGCCTGGTGCTCTGGGGGTCCTGGGGCTCTGGGGTCCTGGGGCTCTATGGTCCTGGGGGTCCTGGTGCTCTGGGGGTCCTGGGGCTCTGGGGTCCTGGGGCTTGATGGTCCTGGGGGTCCTGGGGCTCTGGGGTCCTGGGGCTCTATGGTCCTGGGGGTACTGGGGCTCTGGGGGTCCTGGGGCTCTGGGGTCCTGGGGCTCTGGGGGTCCTGGGGCTCTGGGGCTCTGGGGTCCTGGGGCTCTGGGGTCCTGGAGCTCTGGGGTCCTGGGGGTCCTGGGGCTCTGGGGGTCCTGGAGCTCTGGGGCTCTGGGGGTCCTGGGGCTCTGGGGTCCTGGGGCTCTGGGGGTCCTGGGGCTCTGGGGGTCCTGGAGCTCTGGGGCTCTGGGGTCCTGGGGTCCTGGGGGGCTCTGGGGGTCCTTGGGGTCCTGGGGGCTCTGGGGTCCTGGGGCTCTGGGGTCCTGGGGCTCTGGGGGTCCTGGGGCTCTGGGGGTCCTGGAGCTCTTGGGCTCTGGGGTCCTGGGGTCCTGGGGGGTCCTGGGGCTCTGGGGGTCCTGGGGGCTCTGGGGTCCTGGGGCTCTGGTTGTTCTGGGGTTCTGGGGTCCATTCTGGAAACTGAGAGGTTCTTCGTTTATTCCCTCTCTCCTCCTGTTACTCTCTCTCTTTCACTTTCTGCAACCGAAGCGCGGGCATTCTTTCCAACCGAGTCATCCACCCGGTGTCAGTCTTGTCCTTGTGTATGTGTGTGTGTATGTATGTGTGTGTGTGTGTGTGTGTATGTGTGTGTGGTGTCAGTCTCTTTGGCACTAAGTGCTCTCATACGGAATGCCAGACAGTCCCCTAATTGCTGCCTAATTGCTGCTTAACGTCTGTCATGCTTCGTTTTTCTCATACACACTCACACTTTCACACATGCTCTCTTTGTCACACACGCATGCCAAATACACACTATGAAACCTTGCATACACTTGCACACACACACACACACACATACACCCACATATGACAATACATTCAATGCTTGCATACACACAATATGACAGACCAGGCAGTCAGTGGTGTGTTAACCTAACCTCAGGCCTGCTGTGGAAAATGTAAAAGAAAGGGCCAGAGGAGTGGCACCATGAAGAGTTATGGAGTGTGTGTGTGTGTGTCTGAGGTCAGACATGTCTTTAAGGTCTTTAATAATATTGAAACCACATGAGCCCTGCAAGCATATACTGTGTCTGTGTACGTGTGTGTGTGGGTGTGTGCATCTGTGTGTGTGTGTGTGTGAGCAGCAGATGGATGAGATGTGGCGGGAGCTCCGCTGGATCACTGACGCCCTCCAGTGCGCCCGCGAGCGCCAGCCCCGAGGCGGGGTGCCCCTCTCCTGCCTGCTGGACCCCAACTCCCAGGACCCGGACACCAACGCCAAGACAGACTCCACCTCGTCCACCATGGACTACCTGCCCACGCCCTCGCCCTCCCCAGAGCTCCCCAGAGGCAAGGCTGGCGGTGGTGAGACCCCGCCACGCATGTCCACGCATGCAATGCATTCTCACACAGCTTTACCTAGTCCACACACACTCACTATTAACACACACACACACACTGTTCTTGTTAAAAGCTCTCAGTCTTGCCCTGTCTGACCCTGTCCTGTCTACTGTAGACTGCCAGCTGGGCTCAGATGAAGACACCTTCTCAGAAGTCTTCCTGCCCACGGACAGTGACTACGACTCCAGCGAGGCCCTGAGCCCTCGTGACCCCCCCGACCTCTACTCCCCCCCCCAGGGCCTGTCTCAGCAGGCCATGTACGCCCTGGGGGGCAGCGCCCCTGACGTGCTCCAGATCCATGAGCTCAGGTAGGGGACCACCTGCTGCCTGGCCTCCTTCCTCGCCTCCCCGCTCCACGAGCTTTGGCTTCCAGCTCTCCTCTGTTCCCTCTCTTGTCTTTTCCCCTGAATTCCTGTTCTCATGGCAGTATGAAGTGATGTCTTTCTCTTTTCCCATCTGCAGGTACAGTGTGTGCTCACCCGCTGACCTCTCCCCCTCCCTCTCCAAAGACCTGCCCATCTCCCCGTCACTCTCCAGAGACTACCCACTCTCCCCCCTCCTCCCCCTCTCCCCCGGCCTCTGCGACACCACCAGGACCCTGGAGGGCCTCTCTCTGTCCAGGGACAAGCCAGCCCCCAGCACCCCCCTCCGGGCCCTGGCCAACCCCCCCTCTAAGAGGAAGCTGCTGTCCCGGGGCCACGGGGCTGGGGGCCAGGGGGGATACTTCTTCAGTGGGCCCCAGCGCTGGCTCAGGGGCCACAATGACAGCCTGGGGGGTCCCCTGTCTGAGGGGGTATACACCCGGCAGAGGGACCAGGACCTGCCCTTTACGCTGGCCCAGCCTGGAGACTTTCCCTCCTCCCAGCCCCTGTCTCCCCTGCCCTCCCCCCTGCTGTCCCTGTCCAGCCAGGCCAGCAGTGTGCTGGCGAGCCGGCGGGGAAGGCAGAGGGAGGCGCGGCCGCATGTACGCAGGATCTTTGTGGAGCCCTGCAAGGAGGCGTCCCCGCCTGGGACGGAGGGCCGGCGCTGGGCGGAGGAGGAGCTGGAGGGGGGAGAAGGAGTCGGGGTGTCGGTGGTGGTGGTGACTGAGCCAGGGCAGGGCCAGGATGGAGGCTCTGTCCAGGATGTGGACTCAGATGATCAATCAGACGCCCAGGTGTCCGAGATCCTCAGTAGCACGCTCTAGGACTGGGCAGTGACTCCGAATCGGGCTCTTTGATTGGACAGTGTTTAAGGATGGAAGCCCAGGGTTAGATTGTGTTGAGTATCCGGCTCTAGGTTTGAAACCATTTTCACGATAACATTCTAGGATTGGGCGAAAATTGGCCTTCAGATTGGACTTTGGGATAACATGGTTCCACTGAGCCCTATTGTTGTATTTCAACTGCAGCCTTGAACTGCAATGTATTTTTGTGTGTGCTTGTCTCTATCTCTGTCCCTCTTTCTCTCTCTCTCCCCCTCCCTTTTCCTACCTCTCTTTGTCCACTTCTCAGTAGCCATGCTGACCAGACGAGCCAGACTGAGATCAGCAGAACGAGAGTTGCAGGTCAACTCAGACCCATGGCAACGACTGTTAAAACTAAGCCACTCAAACCATGCAATGACAACCCAAACGCTTCACAACACCTCTGCACTTGAATCCGTGTTCAACACAGCATGTCCATCCACAGCAGCACAGCTTAGTTCCACTCAGAGGGAATTATTGTCCATTCACGGAGAGAGTCATCCACAAAGCAATCATCAAAAACATGGCTGGAGCATGGAGTTCCCCAGCTGAAGCCTCAGGAGAGCGCCTCTCTTTTTCCTTTCTCACCCCTCCCGTGGCGTGACCTTGGAGGTGTGGTGTTCACAGGCGGTGCCACCTTTAGATGTTGTCGAGCTACAAAGTGACAGTGTCTTTAGAAACGTTCCCAGGGCTGGTTGGACGGGCATGGTTAGGGTTAAAGGCATGGTTTGGGTTAAAGGCATGGTTAGGGTTAAAGGCATGGTTAGGGTTAAAGGCATGGTTAGGGTTAAAGGCATGGTTTGGGTTGAAGGCCCTCTCGGCTCTCATGGTGAATGTAATGTTTACACTTCCGTCTCTGTCGCAGTGCTCCCAGGTTTCACACACAACAAAGTTTCTCAATGCTGCTGATGTTTTCCTCAATTATCGTTTCATGAATGTTTTTTGTGTGAAATGATACAACCTCCCGCCCCTCACAGCCTCCACCACGAGAGGCTTATACCTCCCTCCTTGTGTTCCTGCATACAGTATTTTTATACTCTGTGTTTTAAAAATGACTTGCTATTTCACATTGAATGTCCACTGTAAGTCTTGTAATGGAGTCAAATGAAGATGTTCTTTTTTTTTGTTTTCTTTTGTCTGCATGATCTTCTTGTGTACCAGTGTGGACTAACGTTCTGTGTCCACTTTGTGCCTAACCGTGTCTTGCATGACAAGGTCAAAGATTGGGGTCAGGGGACGTTATGAAGGGCATGGTGACCGTGCAGCATGAGTCTCTCTCGACAGTGGGTTTTGGTGTGTCGTTAATACTGCAGTATCAAACATCAGACGTCTCCTATCGTCAGGAACATCCAGCTCTCATCAGTCACAGGCAGACTGTACCCAGGAACAGTATTAGCTGGAGGTCTGAGAGGTCAGCTAATGATGGTGCTCATACTTGAGCCACACAGACCACAGATTGCACTTTGAACCTGTTAGTATTTTTTTATTTGAACATAATGTCTTTCATATGCTCCAACTGAAAAAGAAATAAATGTAACTAAGCCAATAGCGTGATGTTGAATGAATTGGTCTTTTAGATGAATTGTTTAACTTGAACTTGGAGCTAAATTTTGCTGCAAAACTGGCACATAACTCATGGCAGTACACCAGTACAGGCTTCAAAGAGTGGTAGGATTTGAACAGACTGCTTGTTTGCACTTAATTTAGAAATGAAAGCTGACTTGAAATTCAATGCACGGATAAATGGCAGCTTTCCATTGATATTGATTGTACAAGGACTCCAAGTCAGTTACTATAATCGTAAAGTTTTGGCGTTATATTTTTTATACAGGATGGTGTATTTGTATTGAAAGGTTAAAGGTCAATCCACTTGCCTCAATTGGTGATTCCTGTCTTCGTTCAGTTTATTAAAAGTGATGCAGTTGTCAACCACTCCATCAAATACCAAATGCACTAATGTTGTCTTAAATGTCGAAGTCCATCACTCTCGAGCACAGCTGCACCTCTTGCTGTTGAAACGTTACGTTTTCATGTATTTATTTGGTTATCTGTTTAGAACCGCTGTTTCAGAACCATGGTTCAGTCAGTACCACAACATTGTAGCTACTGTAGCTGTGTTACGGAATACAGAAACATGAGTACCATCAGACAATCTGTATATATTTTAATTAACTTGTCAATAACATAAACAAACTTACAAAGCATCGAATAGATACTTTCTTGAATGAAAATTACAACTTGTGTTTGTGTGTGTGTGGGGGGTGGGGGACACAATTTGTGATGATGCAAGCTCTGAGGTCACATGGCCAGGTGTGCGCTACCGTTTAAAATAAACCTGCTCCTATATGGATGTTGTGTACCAAACTATCTCGGCCTTTCTCTTTCTGTTTTTCATGATGTTCTACACAGTGGATTGATTGTCAGTTTTTGAGTTTGTGAGTCATTGAGTTTTGAACTGTTTTGTAAAGAGTAGTATTTAACCTGGTATTTGACCTCTCCTCTGCGTCCACTGGATGACATCTAATCACTTCCCTGTGTCTCCCTCCAGCCTCTCTCAGTCTCCCACATCGCCTTAAGGCGTAAATAATCTTAAACCGGGGGGTTACGGGGGGGTTTGAACCCCCTAATTAAGACTTGGACCCCCCCCAAAAGAGGTTAAAATAACAGGTTGGGGGGGTCGATACATTTATATATCGTGCTTACCTCTAATCGTAAATATTACTATACGCCCTCGAGAAGAAGTTGACCCCCCCCGATTGTCATTGTATAATTCGCACTCTGTTCACGATGTCTGACAGGATCCTTTATCTCGCAGGCACGTTAGGGAGAGAGCAATGGCACATATCAGCATCTGTCTGAAGGCATGGCAACCGGTTACCATGGCTACGACACAAAGACAGCGCACAGCACTGGATTGCCTCAGAGATCTAAGAAGGGGAGAGGTGAGAGAGCCAGAGGTGGTGGTGGTGGAGGTAAACAGACATGATTACGTATATATCTCAAAAGAATTGAGATATATATGTGAGGGAGAGAAATAACAGACAAAGAAGGCATGAAATACCTACGGCAGGGGGACAAAGATGGTTCATGTCAGGATTGAAAGATAGCAACTGCAGGCTATTAATCCCTATAAGTAATTATAAATAGCCGTCTATATTGACTCAGTGCTGACGTTGCTTAGGGACAAGGGATTGCTCAGACTTTGACATACTCTGTTTGTCAATATTTGAAATAATTGAAATCCACTGTGGAATAATGACCACACTCAGCTTGAAGAAATTAATTTTGGTTTGTGTGATGTGCAATTCCTTAGTAATCAAACTGTTCTGTAGAAGACTACCTGTCCTGTTGATCATCCACAGGTGAATTGAGGCAAACTATTCCCAAATGGAGACTGTCTTGACATCAAGGGTATGGAGCTACAGAATATTTATCAATCACCCTGATGGAGTAAAGCCAGAACCCCAGGTGGAGGCTGGCAGGGGAGAGGGAATAAGAAAAGTCATACATACTGTAGTAACACACTCGCCTAGTGGCACTGTCAGCTGTCTGTGAGGATTCCCAGGTCTGTGGAGAGTCTGTAGGGCCGCAGGTCGGTGGACAGTCTGTAGGGCTGCAGGTCGGTGGACAGTCTGTAGGGCTGCAGGTCTGTGGACAGCCTGTAAGGCTGCAGGTCGGTGGACAGTCTGTAGGGCCGCAGGTCAGTGGACAGTCTGTAGGGCTGCAGGTCTGTGGACAGTCTGTAAGGCTGCAGGTCTGTGGACAGCCTGTAGGGTTGCAGGTCGGTGGACAGTCTGTAGGGCTGCAGGTCTGTGGACAGTCTGTAGGGCTGCAGGTCTGTGGACAGTCTGTAGGGCTGCAGGTCTGTGGAGAGTCTGTAGGGCTGCAGGTCAGGGGAAGTATTACAGGATCCCGCTCCCTGCCCGGCTAACGAGGACCACAGCTGCACCTTGTCAGCTAATCAGGGTAGCCACCACATATTAGCTGGCCAGTACTGGGAGGAGGAGAAAAAGAGCAAGCACGGTCGGAGCTACAGCCAACAGATAATTCACATTGTTTCCCTCTTTAAACAGGAGTAGAGCCCCAGCTAGACGGAACTTGGCACCTTTTCCTCCACCGGGTAGTATTTTGGTTTGTTTGCATTTCATTTTTTCCTGTTCTGTTGAATAAACACCCTACCTGGGTTAAACTGTCCCTGGTTGTGCAATCTTTCTTTGGTCATACGAGGTCAAAGCCAGAGCGAGCTCCCTGGTTACCACTGTAGGGCTGCAGGTCTGTGGGACTGCAGGTCACAGCGTGGGAGGGTGTGAACTGCCTACAGGTCTGTAGGTCTGTAGGGCTGCAGGTCTGTGGGACTGCAGGTCACAGCGTGGGAGGGTGTGAACTGGCGGGAATCTCACAGCCTTCTTGGCAGAAGTTTTCCTGTTGGAACGTTCAGAGTGTGTGGCGTGGTGTTCCAAGCCCCAGAATTCCTGCCCTGCGCAGCGAGGCCTCTGGCAGTCTCACACGGACACACAACAAAGAAGGCACACGGATCTGTCCATCCCTCCTTTCTTGCTCCATCCATCCCTGTTGACAGCTTGGTAAATTATCAGGTCTTTTTCGTTTTGGATATTACTTTCCCAGCCCTCCATTTCACTATGGGCTCTTTAATTTCTCCTATTTGCTACGAATGCTGAACTGGTCTGTCAACCTTTTTCTCAGTTTACCAATGTTTCATCCAGGGATGGACAGATAGTGAGTGTGTGTTTGTTAACTGACCTCTGTCTGCCACCTTGAAGCCTTTGCACCTAAATGGAGCGTCCAAATTGCTGTGTTGTCGGGTCATCAGCAGGTCTGCCAGGAGAATTAGACCCGAACACACAAGGTCTCTGATCTGGATGAGCTTGGGAGGCCTGCAGATTTACTATTAAGATTAGAAGACCCTCGTATTCAGAGGACACACACATACACACCGTGACACTGCGTGTGTGCGTGTGCACGAGTGTGTGTGACTGTGCGATAACCACACATCTCTACGAAATCACAAAAAAATAGTCCCAGATCCGCTCCACTCGTCTGTGTCGCCATCATTTTCAGGAAAATCAAAGGAAAATGTGATTCAGAACATGTGGATTTCCTCTCTGCTGGACAGAGAGGGAAGGAAAAAACACTCCAGGAGAAAACTGGAATATACGGAAAATGGTGACGTCGGTACAACTCTTTAGATGATAAGTGAACCTGATAGTCAGTCCTCTTCATGACATCATGTTTTTACAGTAGGAACTGTGGCTAGTGCTTAATCCGGCACTCAATCAGCACACCACAGACATCATCTGCTGACTAGTGTGTCGCATGCTCCATCCTGCAATGTCCCCTACGGATGACCGCTCCCTCGATCAGACCATGGGTAGCCCAGGTACCAGCTCATCTCTGCTGGGCTGTCTTCTCCACGGGAGGGGACAGTGGTCCCAGGATCACATGCAACAACAAGTATTCCTGTGACTCTGTGACGGTGATGCTGATATCTACTGAAAAGACTACTTCCAGATGTTTCCAGAGGTTGGCTTTGAGTTCTTCTGTCGCTATGATGGTCATGTGCCACCCAGCTTTAGACGCCCATCAGAGTCCTGGCTTGGCCCTGGTCACAGCCCTGTTGACATGCTCACACACACACACACACAATATGCCGATAGGAGTCTTATCTGAGCATCATGGCTTTGCCTCTGGCTTCCTGAGGGGAGATATCCCAGCATCCTCTTGGAGTGGCGCCTGTCACAGCACAAGGACACAGCAGCAGGCCAGAAAATTACCCCAAGCCTCATTAGAGAGAAAGAATGAAAGAGAAAGAGAGATGGTGCAGGGGGCTACAATAAACCATTTAGATGGTTCAAAGCAGAACTTCTCATATCAGGATAGTCAAACTCCTGTCTGTGTAGCGAGTGACCTGTCTGCTATACATCTTGGTTTTTCGCATGAGAGACTTAAGTAGAAAAATGTGATGGTCACACACACAGCACACACAGTAAAGCTAGAAATATTCACTCAATCTAGCATATTAATTCCTCCCCAGCGACAGATATAGTGCGCCAAAATAAGGCTATAACTCTACACAGCCATATTAATTCTCGCGATCGCGGGTCCTCGCAGTTGGAACTAAGTTCCCGACATTCTGGGGCTTATTTGTCCCTGTCTCGTGCGGTCCAGTGGAGCACAGTCGCCCTTTCTCCGTCCCTGCTTCTCAGCACCGGCACCGACCTCGCAGACAAGAGTTGTTTTTTATCTGGGCCATAACTCAGCCTTTACTACACGCGCTCACATTCCTCTGGTTTGCCTTCTGGCGGGAGCAGGAGGTGCGCTCTCCAAGGCCGTGCTGCGAGTGACTAATCGAATTGTGACTGTTTAATCGTTTTTCTCTGTTATTGCCGTTCATTTATGACTCCCTGGAATTAACAATCAATAAAGTGTTTCTCCTCTTTTTATAATGTCCTGTGTTTATCTTTATTCTCAAAGTTGCGCTTGGCCAAATTAATTGAGTTGTGTTTAATTTAAACACTTTGTCCTCTTTCAAGGTAAAGCATATAAAGTCGACAGGCTTCCTTGTCGAATAAAATGATAAATAATAGTGGCAATGAAAGCAGCACTTTGCTCTCTCTGCCTCCGTCCCGAGTCCGTCAAAACACACGCTGAGAGCATCTAGGTGGGGAGAGACTTCTAAAATAAACAGCGCTCTGGCACCAGCCGTCTTCGGGACAGGCGCCCTCGTAAAAAACCCTCTCGCAGTTTGTCTGTCTAGAGGAGACGGCTCTCGGCACCTCCGCTGTTGAACTTGAACTGTCGTTTGATTTATGAGACCGTTGGTATTCCGTCCACGAGACACATCTGCCAACTATGAGACTGCGGAGTTAGTGCAACACTTTCACTTGGTGGAGGGATGCCACGTTTGAATACCCGCTTTGAAAGTCTCAAATCGCCATCCAAGGCCATTTACCGTCAATGATAAAACGGCCTAATAAACGTAAACCGATACGTTTCTTAATGTGTGCGTGTGTTTTGCAGGGGGGGGGGGGGGGGGGCGGCAACTTCACCCTACTCAGTGGATAATGGGAGGGAGCAAGGGAGGAGAGGTAGGGGGAGGCTTTGGGTCGTTTGGCTCCAGCCTTGTGCATAAGCATATGAGAGAGAGAGAGAGAGAGAGAGAGAGAGAGAGAGAGAGAGAGAGAGAGAGAGAGAGAGAGAGAGAGAGAGAGAGAGAGAGAGAGAGAGAGAGAGAGAGAGAGAGAGAGAGAGATGTGGGATTACATCACTGCCCGCGTGGATATATCGGTGGAGCCAAAGGAGGCTCCGTGTGGCCACAGGGAACAGCTCGTGCGTCGGTGAGGAGCCATGCATAGAACGCTGGGTGAGCCGCTCTTACTCCACCTGGACTCGGACCTGATCAGGACCAGTACCCAAGCCCCGAGGAGATGCAGCCAGATCAGACCAGACCACACTTCTGAAGCTGATGTCCCAAAAATGTCACTGAAGTGATTCATTTGTCACGCTGGTGGGCTCGTGGAATTGCCTTGCACCTGTGACGTCTCTGCCTGGACCTATGTCCTAAACCTTTATCTGTGCAGCCAAACATTCCGCTGACCACGCACATCGACGTCCCACTCCTCGACTGCAGTCTCTAGTTGCCATGGTGAACAGCCAACGACCAAGAGGAACTTTCTGATAAACTTTTGGACTGCACAGAGCGCGAAAATCACCTGGTGGAAGCGCTTGCGTCTGTTCAAACTGTATGGGGTGGAAATACTGCACGAGGTGACTTCCACAATCCCCGGGAAGAACACACGGATGCTCTCATATCTCCATTGAGGATTCTATTATTCATCCCTTTCTCACCTGGAACTATCTATTTTACTCTCGTGGAACTACATCACATTGATCTGTCCTGGAACTAACCTCTATCAAGGCGATGGATAGCTCCTACTCTCTCCTCGCCTTGGCTCTTCTGGTGCTGTCTCTTGGGTTCGGGATAGAGGAAGGCATGTGTCAACACTACTTCCTCCTCCGGCCCATTCCAAGCACCAACCTACCCATAGTGCCGCTAAAGGAGGACCCGGACCCTGTTCTAGACCCAAAGGAGAGGGACCTGAACGAGACGGAACTCCGCTCCACTCTAGGGAGCCATTTTGATCCCTTGTTCATGTCCATCACCCCGCCAGAGGACAAATACGTTGGGGAGGAAGACCAGGGCGACTGGGAACTGAGACAGAAACCGTCCGGAGCCATGCCCAAAGAGTTCAAGGCCATTGAGTTTGAAGTCCAGCACGGCAAGAGACAGAAGCCCAGTAAGAAACTCCGCAGACGGCTGCAGCTGTGGCTGTGGTCCTACGCCTTCTGTCCGGTAGTTTACTCATGGAACGACCTTGGGCCCCGGTTCTGGCCACGCTGGGTGAAAGGGGGTAAATGCTACAATAAGCGCTCTTGTTCAGTCCCTGAAGGGATGGTCTGCAAACCTGCCAAATCGGCCCATTTTACGATCTTACGATGGCGCTGCTTGCAGAAAAAGGGGGACTTGAAGTGCTCATGGATACTCGTTCAGTATCCCATTATATCAGAGTGCAAGTGTTCTTGTCCGAACTGAATAGAACTGAAAAATAACTTTTGAAATCATTATGTTGAAATAAATCATAGCTCCATGATTATGTTTTATATGCACTGCCAAGTGTAAGAAGAATGTATATTTTATGTAAATATGTGGTGCCATTTTATTTTAAAACAAACTTTTTAGACGATTTTAAAAGGTCAGTATTATTACTATAACTAAAGGTCTACTGTATTTGTTTGTTGATGTATCTTGATATTTATATTATGAGCAGTTCGTACTGCAAATCATTTGACATACTGTTTGCCTACTGTTACTGAAGGATTTACAAGCTGTTTTCTAATTCTTCTGGATCTTTCTGAGGTTCTGTACATACAGGGAAAGGGAAACGTGGTGGATTCACCATGGACATGAAGCTGGCCTATTTATTATTTAGACCCATGTAGTCATTGTCAATAAAACCACTCAAATGGCACCCAAGAGGGACTTCTGATTTGTTACAACAATGCCACAGATGAGAGATGATCTCTGGGAAGCTGAGGGTCAGAATGTCTCCCTCCTGTAATGGATGAGGTCCAAAGCCAGACAGAGGTTGTGGTGTTGATGGCCAGCCAGACTCAGCCAGGCTATAAATCCAACCTCAGGCCTAAACATTGATCCATTTCATTGATCCAAAATAACAGAACGATGCTGCTCCACTCTTGCCATCAAATGACCTGTTAGAGTAGTTTTAAAGAACAACATGCTGTGTGGCTAGATTGCCAGGAAAGTGCTTTTGTATCCCACTGTGTTCCTGTGTGCTACGTGTCCCTGGAAGTGTGCTCCTGTCTGCCAGAGAAGCTGTTTCTCCGTGTTCCTGTGTTGAATGTTGGCCCACCTAAGTAGTTGCAAAGAGGTTTGAAACACCTTAAAATGACCAACAAGTGCAACTTCCGTTAGTTTGGGGCAGTATGGGAGTTTTTCATTACAGTAATTTCCAGAAACAAAAAGTTTATTTCCGGACTCGGCAGAAATGAAATACACACACCGTCCAGACAGACACACTAACACCGTAGCAAAACGATGGGCTACATTGTGAGGTAGCCTAAAGAAGGAGGTCATCAAGCTGTGTGATGAAAGAAGTGTGTGGTGACATCAGTTTGCGCATATGTGTGTGTGTGCATGTTTGCATGTGCGAGTCGTCTGCTACTTTCCCAGTGTCCTGGTCTCCCCCTGTTAGACAGCAGCCTTTCTCTGACAGTCTAAGGGGTCTTTGTAAAAGGATTAAAATACCTTAATTTTCAGATTTTTGCATTTAAGCTGCATGGCGCCTGAAATACATACTGGCTGGGGGGGGGGGGGGGGGGGGGTCACATGTAGAAACATTCTTCCTGCGTCTGCACTCATTCTCCAAAGAAGAGAACAGAAAAAGATCCAGAGAAAGGGAGATCCAGAGAGAGATCCAGAGAGAGAGAGAGAGAGAGAGAAGCTGAGGGAGGGGGGGGGGGTAATGTTCAAAGGCAGACAGTGAGATGAGGACAATGAGGTTTGGTTGTCTATGTAAAGTACAGTAGCAGTGACTCATTTGGCCTCTGATTAAAGACAGACCAGCAGTTAGTACTCCAAAAACTCAGAACACTGTGTCTGTATTGATCTCACACAAAATGCATTACCATAAACCACAAAACCCTAACCCCCCCCCCCCCTCTCTCTCTCTCTCTTTTTCTCTCTTTCTCATACACACACGATCACATGATCAAAACAAAAGGTGATACCCAACCGGGCATCAAACCAACTCCTGTACCCCTCCCATGACAGTTCTGAACCGCTCTGCCAAAGAGCCTAGGAACAGGTTCCTCATCAGGACTAGCGAGCTACATCAAAGATTGAATACACACACGCTTTAATTGCCTCCTGAAGGATCAAAGCTCCTCAGATCAACCCCATTCTGTTCCTCTGAAGATCGTTGGGGTTTCCATGGAGGGGATGTCTCCCAGCCTGTTCATGGATGCAACCTTTTAATGAGGTTTACATGCCAAGTAAGTAACAAGTAAGTAAGTAAGTAAGTAAGTAAGGGATAGAGACAGACAGGTAGAGAGCAGGGAAAGGGATGGTATCTTTGAATGAGAGGAATAAGGATGAATGAAGAGGTGAAATGAGAGGGGGGGGGTGGAGAAAAAGAGTCAAGATAGTAGAGCAAGTGAGGGAGCAGAGAGGGATAGAGCGATAGTGCAGTGGTCAAGGAGGAGAGGAGAAGGATGGTGGGGTGAAGTGTGTGGGGCGGTGTTCTCTGGTTTCAAACAGGACACTATCTGAGAGAGGTGGGCAGGTATGCTGGCCGAGGTCAGGCTTGGCTTTGATGTGTGTGTGTGTGTTAAAAACTTGGTTACACGTTATTACTGCCAGCATCATAGAAGAGTAGAAAAGAGCAGGGAGCAGTAAAGAAAGGCTACAAGCACACACATTATAGATCATTGGTGTATAGACACACACACAAATTGAAAATGCCCAGCAGTCAACACACATACAACACGATAAAGACCATTTATGTGTGTGTGTGTGTGTGTGTAAATCATATCAGAGGTAGCTCATCTAATGGCCACACATCAAGCGGCTCCCACGGGGCGTTCTGTCTGAGTGTTCCATGGAGGGGCACATGGAGGGGAAAGAGGGGGGGGGGAGGTAGGAGGGAGGAGAGAGGAATAGGAGAAACAAAGACAGAGGGGAGTGGAAGAAGGAGGAGGGAGGGAGAGAGAAAGGGGGGAAGACAATAGAGAGAGACAGACGAGAGGGGAAGGTGCACACAGTGTCTACGAAGGGTTTATGGAGCCTGGAAAGCATCTTTGAAGGTTGTATTATTATTTCTTCTTTTGGAAAGAATGGTGAAAACATCTTTCCGTTGCTCTCTCACAGGCACACGTGTTAAGTACCCTGCCCATCACAGCCTTGCTCCAGTATTGGGCTATCTTGGCATGGCACTCCCTCACAATGAAATTCTGTCTCTCAGGGGATAGAGAGAACTGTATGTCTGCAGTGCAAGCTATGGGAGATGAGACAATGGAGTTTAGCATGGACACCCACACACACATACACACACACAGCTCAGGTAACAAGAACAGTCTGTTCCCAATCTATTTAACACGTGTGTATGTGTGTGTGCATGATCACTTCTTTGCCTTTCACTCCCGCTCTTTGTCTCTCCTCAATCACTTGTTTAGCATGACAAGGAATACATCGTGGTTGAGGCCAACCTCTCCTCCAACATCCTCCGTCCATCCCCGTTAAAAAAGTGAAATGTTCCAAGTTCCAATTCTGCAGTCTCACATATGTACCCAGGGTGCACACCCCCACACACCCCCCTCGCTGTGGATTAGCGTCTGTATTGCTCCTCAGGAATGCTGGCTGTGGCTCAGAGATGGTCTGATCAGTAGGTGGTACACCATCGCACACTCTTGATATCGAGACATTGAGTCAGACTTCCATTCAGTCAAAGCAGCACACCACAGGCTCCATGATTCTTGTGGCACAGCTGTGACAGGTTATGGCACTCGTATGACAGCTGTGAAGGTGCAGGAGTGACAGGCCCGTGGGGGGGGGGGGAGAGGAGGAGGAGGATGTCACACACAGACGTTCCAAGGTTTTCACTTTGGCGTGTGAGACTACATGATGCAACTCCACCCAGGCTGCCGCCAGGCCTCTCACGCACACACACACACACGCACACACACACACACACACATACACACACACACCTTATGCAAAAAGTTGCTGAGCATCATAAACCCACACAACCGGAGCCTGTGGGCAAGTATCACACATAGACACACACACACATATACACACAAACACACCCACAACTCTAACAAACCTGCCGCCTGGCTTGTTTTTCTGAGTGGTACTCTCGAAATACTTGTCATTGTTTCCTGCCCTCCATCCCTCCCACAAGCCAGGATGCATCTAGAGTATAGTATACAGACACACACACACACACACACAGCACCCCACAACCAACCTGAGACTCGCCTCTATGGACTACCTGGTCTTCAGTAGACCAGAAAGTGTTTCACCTGGATATTCCCTCCACAGGTTACACTGCAAGAGCTCACACGGACGGGGAGCTGGGAGATGGATGGATGAAGTGCTGAGAGGAGGGTGTTAAAAGGAAGATGAATGCAGAGGCAGAAATAGAGATAGTGAGGCTCACAGAGGCAGAGGGAAAGACCGAGGCAGATACAGCCCCCCTGAACCACAAAGCTCCCTGGAGGAGACAAGGAGAGAGGAGTGGGGGCGACTGAAGCAGGAGAGGGAAAGACAGGAGAGGGTTAGAGGAGAAAGCTGGATGGAGGCAGGGGGGCTAGCTGTTGTGACATTGAGTGGTCCAAGGGCCAGAAGATTGATGACAGTCTGGGTGTATTTGTGCCAAGGTAGAGCAGACAGACCTGCCGTTAGGTAGCCCCAATGTCCTGTGTATGCACGTGTGTGTGTGTGTGCATTTGAGTCTGTCCATATGTGAATGTGTGCGTGCGAGGTGTACGCATGTCAACCAGTGTGTCTCGACGTCTGTCTCGAATCTCTCTCATGTCTATATTTGCCTGACTGTACCATGCGAGCACTCCTCCACATCTCACAATGTGGCTAAGTCTTGAGAGTGCACGCCTGGGCAAGTGTGTATGCTGTGTGTGCACGTGTAGTGTGAGAGCGTGTGTGTGTGTGTGTGTGTGTGTGCAGAAAGGGAAGGGGATTACACTGCTCCGCAGTGTTCAGACTGTTTATGCATACCAGTGGGGTGTGAGGGCCTCTCTGTCGCACTCTGTTGACACTAACTTATTTTGGGAAAATTCCACAGAGCGGGAGAGAAGCCGGCCATTAATCACCCACACTGCAGCTCGCCGGGATGCGAGCCTGTCACTCACGCTCCTCACTGCTGCTATTACTCTCCTCAACCATAACAGAGGGCCTGTGAGTGGCGTGAAGCGTCGTGTTTGTGTGTGTGGGGGGGGGAGAGTTATGGGAGTGCTGCTGGTTCTGTGATTGTATCTATTAGCAGGGTGTAGAGTCCCCTCATGCTTGTACATCAGAGCTTGTGGTGTTCTTAAAACACATGCACACTGGGGAGACAGATGAGTGTTGATAATAACGCGTCCTTAACCCTTGTGCTACCTTCGGGTCATTGTGACCCACTGTCGCGTTGCAATAACTTTACCTAACCCTTGTGCTACCTTCGGGTCATTGTGACCCACCGCAGTGTCTGCGTTGTCAATTACGAAGCATCTCCCTGCCCCCAAAGTGTTATGTCACTAGTTAACACTAGGTGGAGCTGTCTCCGGGTCATTGTGACCCAGCACAGTGTCTACCTTGTCAATTATGGTGGTCGAATTAGGTAGGCGTCATTGGACTCTCTCAACTTGACGAGGTCGGATCCACGCCTGCAACATCTCCGATACGCCTCCAACATCTCCCCTAAGTCTAATGACGCCTTTACGATTCAACATTCAGCGATCACTCTCAGCGGGAAAATGGTCCGGGCTTCAGAGAAACCGCAGCCAGACCAGTCTGCCAAGCGGCATGGCAGGCCTTGGACTGAGACGGGTGACGTCAAGTCTGGTGTAAGAGAAACCGCAGCTGGACGTCTCTGCCGAGCAGACAGTCGAGAGGCGTGGCAGGCCTTGGAATGAGACGGCTGACATTGACCTATATTAAATTGATAAGGTCAGAACGACGGGAAACAAATGAAATCAATGCGCATCACAAACTTGTTCATCCACTTTATTTTGTCCAACCACGGCCTTTACGATTCAACGATCGCCGATCCCTCTCGGCGTGAGAATCGGCCGGGCTTTAGAGAAACCGCAGGTGGACCTCTCTGCCGATCTGACTGTCGATAAGCGTGGCAGGCCTTGGAATGAGACGGGTGACGTCAAGTCTAGCGCCAGAGAAACTGCAGCCGGACCTCTCTGTTGACCAAAAGTTTTGAGACGGGCAACATTGACCTAGTTTAAATTGATAAGGTTGGAACGACGGAAGACAAAATAAATCAATGCGCATCACAAACTTGTTCATCCACTTTATTTTGTCCAACCACGGCCTTTACGATTCGACGATCGGCGATCCCTCTCGGCGGGAGAATTAGCCATGGGTCAGAATTTTTGTTTTTGTTTTAAAGATTTTATTTACAACGGACACAACACAAGTAAGGTGAGGAGCCGAAACCCCCCTCACCCAACTGACACTGTCCACAAAAAAACCCAAAAACCAATACATATATTATAGACGCAATAAACCATTGCCCTTCCCATCCACTGTGACCGAAAAAATATATAAAATAAAAATTGATCGAAATGATCTGTGACCCCACCTTAACTGCTTCCCAAAGGAGTTAAAACTTCCAACGATGGTTTAGGATGGTTATGTCATCCCTTCACACTAAACTGGAAACATATTTTCTAATTTGGAGCCATCACAGAGCCAGTAACACAGAGGTCACCATTTCTGACAACAGTCAGAATGTGTGACCCAGAAAAAAAGCCCTCCAAAAAATTTGTGACCCCACCGTAACTGCTTCCCAAAGGAGTTAAATCTTCAAACGATGGTTTGTGGTAGTCATATCATCTCTTCACACTAATATGGAAGCAAATGTTCTGATTTGGAGCCATGACAGAGCCAGTTCCACAGAGGTCACCATTTCTGACAGCCGTCAGAATGTGTGACCCAAAAAATGTCATAAAAAAAGATCGAAATTATCTGTTACCCCACCGTAACTAATTCTCAAAGGAGTTAATTCTTCAAACGAAGGTTTGGGGTAGTTATATCATCCCTTCACACTTATCTGGAACCATATTTTCTGATTTGGAGCCATCACAGAGCCAGTTCCACAGAGGTCACAATTTCTGACAGCCGTCAGAATGTGTGACCCAGAAAAAAAGCCCTCCAAAAACTGTGTGACCCCACCGTAACTGCTTCCCAGAGGAGTTAAATCTTCAAACGATGGTTTGTGGTAGTCATATCATCTCTTCATACTAATCTGGAACCATATTTTCTGATTTGGAGCCATCACAGAGCCACAGCCGTCAGAATGCGTGACCCAGAAACAAAGCCCTCCAAAAAATGTTTGACCCCACCGTAACTGCTTCCCAGAGGAGTTAAATCTTCAAACGATGGTTTGTGGTAGTCATATCATCTCTTCATACTAATCTGGAACCATATTTTCTGATTTGGAGCCATCACAGAGCCAGTTCCACAGAGGTCACCATTTCTGACAGCCGTCAGAAAGCGTGACCCAGAAAAAAAGCCCTCCAAAAAATGTGTGACCCCACCGTAACTGCTTCCCAAAGGAGTTAAATCTTCAGACGATGGTTTGTGGTAGTCATATCATCTCTTCACACTAATATGGAAGCACATTTTCTGATTTGGAGCCATCACAGAGCCAGTTCTACAGAGGTCACCATTTCTGACAGCCGTCAGAATGTGTGACCCTAAAAATTCCCTCAAAATAATGTGTGACCCCACCGTAACTGCTTTCCAAAGGAGTTAAATCTTCAAACGATGGTTTGTGGTAGTCATATCATCTCTTCATACTAATCTGGAACCATATTTTCTGATTTGGAGCCATCACAGAGCCAGTTCCACAGTGGTCACCATTTCTGACAGCCGTCAGAATGCGTGACCCAGAAAAAAAGCCCTCCAAAAAATGTGAGACCCCCACCGTAACTGCTTCCCAGAGGAGTTAAATCTTCAAACGATGGTTTGTGGTAGTCATATCATCTCTTCACACTTATATGGAAGCAAATTTTCTGATTTGGAGCCATCACAGAGCCAGTTCTACAGAGGTCACCATTTCTGACAGCCGTCAGAATGTGTGACCCAAAAAATGTAATAAAAAAAAGATCGAAATTATCTGTTAGCCCACCGTAACTGCTTCTCAAAGGAGTTAATTCTTCAAACGATGGTTTGGGGTAGTTATATTATCCCTTCACACTAATCTGGAACCATATTTTCTGATTTGGAGCCATCACAGAGCCAGTTCCACAGAGGTCACCATTTCTGACAGCCGTCAGAATGCGTGACCCAGAAAAAAAGCCCTCCAAAAAATGTGTGACCCCACCGTAACTGCTTCCCAGAGGAGTTAAATCTTCAAACGATGGTTTCTGGTAGTCATATCATCTCTTCACACTTATATGGAAGCACATTTTCTGATTTGGAGCCATCACAGAGCCAGTTCTACAGAGGTCACCATTTCTGACAGCCGTCAGAATGTGTGACCCAAAAAATGTCATAAAAAAAAGATCGAAATTATCTGTTACCCCACCTTAACTAATTCTCAAAGGAGTTAATTCTTCAAACGATGGTTTGGGGTAGTTATATCATCCCTTCACACTTATCTGGAACCATATTTTCTGATTTGGAGCCATCACAGAGCCAGTTCCACAGAGGTCACCATTTCTGACAGCCGTCAGAATGTGTGACCCAAAAAACTTTACCTAACCCTTGAGCTATCTTCGGGTCAGGGGAAACCGCAGCCAGACCCGCCTGCCCAAAGGCATGGCACGCCATTATTTAGTCCGACCGCGTTTTTGGAGAAACCGCAGTCGGACCCACCCGCCCACCTAGATTGAATTGACGATGTCGGAACAACAGGAGACAAATGAAATCAATGCCTTTCGCTAACATCCCTCTCGTCTCAAGTTTATTTAGTCCAACCGCGGCCTTTATGGGTCGGACGATCGGCGACCCCTCTCGGCGGGAGAATCGGCCGGGCTTCGGGGAATCCACAGCCGTGCCAAGAGGGATCGCAGGCCAATATCTCAAAGACGGCCTTTATGCTTCGACAATCCGCGATCATTCTTTGGCGGTCGAATTAGGGATCATTTGTCCATGTAATCACGTGAGCTATAGGCAAGTCCTACTAACACACATTAGTTGGGGGTCAGGACCTCCGTTATCTAGGGTCACGCAGCTATGGCTCGGGATTTCAGTGCGCTGCAAGTTCTACAACAGATGTTTGCAAATATCGAGATGAGACCGAGGATGTGTCAGAAATAGAAGACGGCGAAGAGTGTGTGGAGCATGTGGCAGAAGAGCAGGAAGAAGAAGAAGAAGAAAAAGACGACGGGCAAGAGTAAGCGGAGCATGTGTCGGAACAAGAAGACGGGCAAGAGTATAATGCAGTCGACGACAACGCAGCCGCCGCCAACCGAGCCCAACCGGCGCCGTTTCCCACGCTCACGACATCGTCTCTGTGTTTTTACTCTTTGTCACGCCACAAATCGAAAGAGCTATTTTGGACGAGACAAATCGGGAAGGCTATCTGAAACGCGGAGAGGAGTGGAAAGCCATGGACGCCACTGACCTACGTGCCTACATAGGGCTGCTAATCCTGGCAGGGGTTTACAAGTCCCGAGGCGAAGCGGCCGCCAGTCTATGGGACGCGCAAAGCGGCAGAGCGATTTTCCGCGCTACCATGCAGCTGAAAGTCTTCTACACCTATTCGACGTCGATACCATTTGACGAACGTGGGACGCGAGCGGCGAGACGCTCCACGGACAAGTTGGCAGCAATACGAGAGGTCTGGGATATGTGGGTAGGGAGATTACCCCGCCTCTACGACCCAGGGCCCGAAGTGACCGTGGATGAACAACTGCTTGCATTCAGAGGACGGTGTCCTTTCAGACAGTACATGCCGAGTAAACCGACAAAGTATGGGATCAAGTTGTGGGTCACGTGCGATGCGAATTCAAGCTATGCTTGGAAAATGCGAGTGTACACCGGGAAGTAGAGCGACGGAGCCCCGGACAGGAACCAGGGGATGCGCGTCGTGCTCGATATGACAGAGGCCCAGAAGGATCGCAATGTCATGTGCGACAATTTCTTCACCTCCTACGAACTCGGACGAGGGCTCATGGCGACGAGAAACATTGCCATGGTTGGCAGTTGGCACCGTGCGAAAGAACAGGACCGAGCTCCCGTCCGAGCTGCTGACAAAGAGGCGACGGGTGCTGTTCTCAGTTCGCCTTCACTCCCACAACTACTCTGGTTTCCTATCTCGCGAAGAAAAATATGAACGTTTTACTCATGAGCACACGCCACACAAACGCTGACATCAGTGACAGAAATGACGGCAAACCGACCATCGTCCTAGACTACAACCGCAACAAAGGAGGTTTCGACAATCTGGACAAGGTCATCATGGCCTACAGCTGTTAAAGGAAGACGACCCGCTGGCCCCTCGACATCTTCAGCATGTCTCCTCCTACAACACGTTTGTGATATGGAGAGGTCAACCCCAACTGGATGCCGCGTAAGCACAACAAGACAAGGTTTTTCCTTGAGCAGCTCTGAGGGGCCCTCGTGACTCCGCTGATCGACAAATGATGTCTGCCCCGCACGGAAGCTGCTGCCGCGGTTGTGACAGATCTACGGATGGCCAGCTGTCGCGATCCACCTCCTCGACGGCAACCCAAAGAGGATGGCGCAGCAGCAGCCGCCGCCTCCTCATTGACAGGACCAACCTCATCGGTCCCTGCCAGTAAGAGGAAGAGATGTCAAGTCTGCCTTGTGAAGAAGGCCGTAAAACTTTCACCATTTGTCGTGGGTGTAAGAGGCATGTCTGCAAATTCTGTTCGCATGTATAATGCCCCACATGCCCCACCGAGCTGGGCTTCGGCCAAGGAGAGGTTCCCGTTGACCCTGGACGACCTTCAGGAGAGTGTGCAGAAGACTGAACAACTCAGTTGAGTGCAGAAGAAGGCTTTGCCTTCAGCAGCAAGCCGCCAATGCCACCGCCACCACGTGCATGGGATGTATAGATGTTGTATCAGGACGGCGGGCTGGAGGTCTATCCCTAGTGCTGTCTGCGGGTCGTTGTGAAGCACGGTGTCATGCATGGTGTGCCAACTTTTCATGATACAAAAATAAAGTGAAACATTTGATATTATTCCTCGCGTTGTCTGCCTAGTCTATGACGCCACTCTCGTGCTGTTTCGGGGTCGTGATGAGTCAAACTGACGTTGTGACAACTTTTTCATAATAAAAAATTAATAAAGTGAAACCTTTTATTTCTAGCCTTGTCTGCCTAGCCTATTAGTACACTCTCGTGCTGTATCCTAGTCTGCGCTGTGATTCACCATACCTCATCTGTTACGCCACTTTCGTGCTGACAACCTTTCGTAATACAAAAATAAAAGTGAAACATTATCTGTCGAAATAAAAATAAAATCACATTAGACCTGACCAAGGAGCGAACTCAGGCCGCATAGTTGAAAGCCCCTAGCCTTGCCACTACACCACTGGGGAAATGCTTCTTTGTTGCGTCTATGCCTTTATTTTAGACACGGCAACGTCAGTGTTGTCTATTAAACAGCCCTGCACTGTCTCCGGTTCCTTGTGACCCACAGCGGTCTTCTGACAACTTTTCATAATACAAAAATATATAAAGTGAAACATTTTATTCCCCAGTGTGGTTCACAATCACAATGACCCAGAGACAGTGCGAAGGTGGCGTAATAGATAGAGCTGTGGGTCACAACAACCTGGAGACAGCGCAAAGGATAAGTTCAAGCTGCATAGACAATGAGGAGAGCGTGAGGGTTAATACACACACACGCAGTAATGTTTGTGTACTAGGGAACACAAGCTGATGTGTGAGATTACCAAAGAGGGCCATCTACTGGCTGTATGAAAATCTGAAGTTTATAACAACTTATTAATTTAGCACACTTATCTTAAGAAACACACATAGGGAATTTGAACCTACAATCTCTTAAACCGTAGTCAAATGCTCTACTACTGAGCTATACTTATCGCCAGTTAGCTGTATCCAAGTATGTGAATGTGCAATAAGTAGATCTCACTAACTACTTAGTTTAGGAGTGTCTCCATTCCCATGGTTTTCCATAATGGTTTGCTGTTAATGAGACCATTAACCGACATGAGAACATACACACGCACAACAGCATTCTGGGTAGCACCAGCCACATTTATAAGTACTTATAATGGTTTATACCAAGGCCTTAGAAACTGTAGGCACACAGGCAAGGTATTTCCAAAGGTGCTTCACCAGATAAGCACCAAGTACAGACACATATTCACAACATTTTTATAAATATAAATTAAAATAATATTTCACCTCCAAAGACCTGGAACACAATGAATGACTGATTGTATTCAGAGTGTAGGTCCTGCAGATCAGTAACACTGATTGGCATCAGGATGAAAATGGCACCATTTAAGAGGTGGAAATTCAAGAATGGAATACAGCTGTAGCTTCAAATAACTGAACTTCTGACAGAATAAAACACCATTCACATTCATGATTCCTTTGGTCCCGAAGGGAACAAAACAGGCTGATGTTGGTAAGTGTGTGGGTGTGTGCTTCAGTCAGTCCAAAGATCACCAATACAAGCCCAGTAACAGTTCTCTATACATGGTCCCACAGACCCCGGAGGCGCCGCCACCTGGCCTCTTGAAGCCCCAACCTAGAAACTCCACAGGTCCTGCTGTCGTCCTGATGAGATCCAGGAAGATGGTCACTGGGGAAAGGGACCAGGAAACGTATGAAGATGGAAGCATTGAACACCTCCCACATGTGGCTTGTGGTAGTTCACCGTCAGAGACTGATCCCAGGTCAGTGTAGGGGCAGGGGCCCCTGTAGTTCATCACCAAAGGCTGCTCTCAGGTCAGTGGTTCCTGGAGTTAAAGAAGCCCACGCTGGTGGGAGACTCCTTCACTGTTACCGTTACAAAGTTGGCCGTGACGTCCGTAACAAACACGTGTTCTAGAAGGCTACGCGCGGGACGCCAGTCAGAGTCCACTGCCTCCATATCAACTGGGACCGGATGGATCCTGGGGCCCCCATTGCCTGCGTATGGAGAAGCATCGCCACCTTCTGATTCGCTGCTACTAGTGTCGTCTGAGTCACCTGTGCTGAGGTCATTGAGGCTCCGCTGTCCTGACTTCCGGTCCTCTGCACATGGTCTGTCCTGCCTCGCTCCTCCTCCTTCCCCCGGGGTCCCACCCCCCCTCCCCATAACCCCCACTGCCTTCCTCTCTCTCCCCACCTCAGTCATCTTGTCCTCTCTTTGCCTTGGTCCTCCTCCTCCTCTTCCTTCCTGTCTGGGAGTGTGTGTCTCTCTAGTGCTTCCCCCTGCTCCCTTCACTACTGTGCTGCTGCCACTTCTTAAACTGGACCTTGATGTTGCCACAGCAACGCCACCGTTTCCTTGGAGACCGTTCCCAGATGCTGTCTTGGTGACACTCTGCAGGTTGAGGGCTCTGAGGTTGAGGGCCTGGCTGGCACGGTCCCTGGCTGAGGGAGGGGGGGAAGGGGCGGGCCTGGAGCTGCCTTGTGGAGCTCCACCTGGGCCCTCTGGTCGTCTCTGCCCCAGGGAAGGGCGTTGAGCTGCGCCGCATGTTGTCTGACCTCCCCCTAACCCCGCGGAAGGCTTAGAAGTCTGCAGACCCAGTGTGGTGCTGCCCCCCAGCTTCAGAGAGCCTGTCCTGCTACTGCCACAGTCAGAGAGAGAGCGCTTCAGCTCAGAGGAGCTCTTACTGTGGGCGGGAGGGGCTCGACCCATGGAGGAAGAGGAGGAGGAGGAAGAGGGAGAGGAGGCGGAAATAGATCTGCCAGGCCAAAGGCAGCTGAGAGCTCCAGGTTTAGGGGCCCCGGGTTGGGAAAAGGCCCCTGAAGAGCCCTGGGCACCTGAATCCTCCCTGCCTGCCCTGGCCAGGCCTGGGTAGGTGAAGCTGGCTGGCTGTAGGGGCTTCTTTACTCCACCTCTTGAGTCCTCTCTGGGGGGGTCACGGGAGGGGCGCAGGGCCTGGGGGCGAGGGGGGGGTGGGGTCTTGGCCTGTCTCAGAGCACGGAGCTCAGGAAGGAGGGGTTTTCTCCCACGCTTCTTTCTGACTGGCTCCTGCTTGGCCGCCAGGGCAGGCGGCCTCTTCTGGGGAGAGGAAGGCAGGTCTCGTAGGCGTGGCCCTGGCCGGGCCTTCTTCACCTGGTCCTCGTCATCTGAGGAAGAGGAGGAAGCAGAAGAGGAGAGGCCAGAGGACGAAGAGGAGGAGGAGCGGCTGGATTTGGCAGCAGCCGGAACTGGCTCCTGGAAATTGGAGAAACACGTTATGAGTAATTCTTGTTACATCCTACTATTTATATTCTCTGTGTTTGCCTCAGGATCTAATGACTTCCCAATCATCTTGTCTCGCTATCTTTGTCTAGGTCGTCAGTTTACCCATCTCAAAAGGTGGTTAAACAGACCATGCTACTGTGCAGTTGGAAAGAGTAAACAATATTAAGAGGGGGCTGTCAGAGTGAGTGTGTGAGCTGTCAATTACCAGAATTTTCCGTGGACGTCCTCTTGGTCGCTTCCCTTTTTTCTGGAACAGCAGCTCCCTCTCCTGTTCCCTGGAGGAACCACATACAAACAATCACTCACCTATCTCCACATCATTCAATTTAGTGTGTAAATTCAACTAACTGTATGTAAAAAAAAAAAGTGCAGCCTACCTCTTATGGAAGGCTGCAAGTAACCTGGGATCCAAAATGTTTTCTTCAGGCTCCCAGCTGTTGTGCCTGGACAAAAAACATACACATGGTGTAACTGTGAGGTCAGATGGCTGAGCGGTTAGGGAATTGGGCTACCAATCAGAAGGTTGCCGGTTCGATTCCTGACAGTTCCCAATGACGTTGTGTCCCTGTACCACCCTACTTGCCTTGGGGGAATATCCCTGTACTTACTGTAAGTTGCTCTGGATAAGAGTCTGCTAAATGACTAAATGTAACTCAAGTACTTAGAATCTACATAACATACAACCACGTACCTCTCGAAATGTTTACGTTTCGCTATCAAGTGGGATTTTTTTAGGGCTCGGCTGAAGTGCAAAAATGAAGGCCTAGTTGCAACATATGTCAGTTATGATCAGTGTCGTAGTAGTCGTAGTAGTTTGTATGGTTGTGTCTCATGGAGTGATGCCAAACTAAAGTGAGATCTTTAAACAGGGTTACCGTCACGAGATTGGAAGTATTGTTGGCTTCTGTAGATGTAGATCTACATAAGCTGTATTACCGGTTCAAATCTTGTTATTTCGTTTTATATCGTTTTGGTATGTTATATTTTGGTTTAGTGCACATCTGTTAAAAAGGTAAACTAATCGGAATATGCTGAAAAGACAAACAACGCTAACTTTCGTGGTCGTATCGTATACTGCCTCAACGTTCAAAGTCATATAATTTATAGCAATAAAAAGCACGCAGCTTCGCATTGTTTTAGTTAGCTAAAGGGTAGGCTAAATTTGCTACATGCACTTGCTTATACATGAGGGTATAAGCAAGTAGGCTACATAGTTTTGTGGTTGTAAAATCATGCTGGGATACGTGATATACGTAATGGGCGTTCCATATCTCCAAAACAGCGGCTGGCTAGTGTGTGCAAATAATTATGCTGCTGCTGTCAACCCTTACTACACTAAAGATAGCTGTTGACACGGTAGCGGCTGCACTGCTAGCAACGACAATAAAACAAGACTCTTGTCAAGAGACAGAAAACGCTCTGCCGTTCCCTAGCGTGCATGCATTCAATGATTCACAGGACAAATGATCCGATGTAATAAGTATTGTAAATGCAATGATTATGTGTGGGTTAACGATAGAAATACTGCAAGTCGCTAAGAGAGCGGGGGGCTACATTGTTGTCATTGTTTGGAGCCCAGAGGCTGCCAGCTAAAATAGCTGGCTGGCTACTCACTTGGAGGACCACCCTCTCCACTTCACCAAATACTCAAACTTGCCCTGCAGGAAACGAGAGAAAAAATAATTCACCCGACCGCTAATGCAAAGTAGTATGTACATATATTCTGTGGCGACATTTTATACCTTTCTTGGCCGTTTGTTGAGGATGCATTCCGCGTCAAATACCTGCCCTACAGTTACCCCCTCCATGGCTGCGTAGCCCCTCTCTTTACGAGCGGAAAAAGCAAAATAGGCTAAGGCAAATGGCCTCAGTCGGCCACTGTAGTTTCTCTCGCACCATTTACGTCACTTTCGTTTTTTAAGAATTATTTTTATTTAATATAATGATTTGTTCCTAAAAGTGTAGTTACGGCAGCATATTGCTGCCACACTAGAAAAAAAGCATCAGTAACACGTTATAACTTGACATGTTTCTTGTTATAACAAGATGTTTATCATGTTATAACAAGTTATTTTCACGTTATAACGTGATGCAAACGTATCTTGTTATAACAAGAAACATTTATCACGTTATAACGTGAAACTTATCATGTTATAATTGAAACTTATCACGTTATAACGTGAAACAAACTTATCACGTTATTTACATAGGTCATATACTATCCGGTCTGCAGACAAGGGATCATTAAGGAACATGGCTCATTTACAAGACTTGGTTAAGTTTTACTTCATGCTTGGGCCGAGACTGCTTTTATTGAGCATGGTGGATGATATTGCGTTAAGTATGCGTACATAAAGAATAATTTTAAAATGCATGGGGGTACAGAAGGAACAATGTTTTGGGCCATGGTAATAGTTTATTGCAAAAGAGTCAAGACCTAAGTGCCAATAAGTGCACATGCAGTTCACAACCGGATACTGGGGGAAAGGGCGTAGGCCTATTCATGAGCACTTTGTTCAACGTTATATGTTTCACGTTATAACAAGATAAAAGTTTCACGTTATAACGTGATAAGTTTCACGTTATAACGTGAAAATAATTTGTTATAACATGATAGACTTAAACATCTTGTTATAACGAGAAACGTATCACGTTTATATCATGATACTGATCCGTTTGTCAAGTTATAACGTGTTACTGATGCTTTTTTTTCTCATGTGGCAGCAATATGCTACCGTATGTAGTGAACTTAACCAACACATCTAAAGAAACAATTCAACAGCGTCAGGCAACAACTTGTATAAAATAAACTAAGGGTTTTCTCAATACAATTACGATGATTATTGATAATGAAATCACACAAATTCGACGTGTCAGACTACAAATTACATAGGCCAATCCACAATTGACAGCAGTCTTACAACAACTGCACATCCATTTTAACAATTATGTTTCCTCTCTAGAGATGACAAAATTAGCCAAGACATGTCAAACATCAACATCTGAAACATGAGATCAGATGTGTTTCACAAATCAATAGAAAATTAACCACTCTAGCCAAGCCTGTAATTCATTTAGTCTTCATTTAGGCTGTCAAAAGTAGCTATGTTTCATGTCTATTTGGTGATCTTTTTGGTCATCAATAGCCTCGCCCTCTGGAGATCTGTAGAAGAGACAGGAAGATAGTACGAGTGCATTAGCATGTGTGTGTGTTTTAAATTTCAATAGATTATTCAGGCGGAAAGAGATAGTGAGTGTGTTGGGTTCAGGGGGGGGGGGCACCTCAAATTCTCCATAAAATGGTCCCTTTTACTCCTCTTGTACATGGTCTGAGCTGTGCTGATGAAGAACACAAGAGCCAGGAAGCCGGCCACTGCTGACAAGCCCACAACCACATCCCATAATACCTCTCTCTCTGGAAGCATAGCGAGAGGGGAAGGGATGAGCGTCAAAGATTGAGGGAGAGAGAGAAACAAAATATGTACAGCACAGAAGGAAGAGAGAAATACAGACCAGAGAGAGACAGAAAAAACACACCAAAAAGATCAGTAACTGCATTAGTGTTGAAACAAGTGTATGGACCTTACACATGACATCTTTAACCTTTTGTTATCAAGTATCATCTGATAAAATGATAAGGAAACTGCTAGTGATAAAATGTTTGGTGAAGAGATTATGTCTCGATATTGGATTATGATCTCTCTGTTAAGCACAACAACCCGATATGGACCTGGAGAATATGTAACTTTGTTATCAGTCTTATCTATTGGCAGGGTGGAAGGTTTAAAAATAACAGACTTGCGATTCATATCACCCTCTGGACACTCATCTTGAGGACTTACCATGGTGGCAACTATCATGCCAATGATCAGCTGCCTTATAGAGAGTAGTACAAAGGTGCAAATTTGTTGAAGTAGAGTGCTATTGAGTGAACCTCATTGTAATCTTACCCTGGTAGTCTACAGGGTCAGGGCTTGGGCGGAGCATGTTCCTGGTGACTTCCAGTGCCCCGTCGTTGATCTCGGGCGTGATGCCTAGCAGGTGGCACATCAGTGGGTACACGTTCACAGTCTCAAAGGGTCCCACCTGGAGGTTCCTCTGGAAATCTGGCCCCACTGCCCTGAAGAACGGCTTCATGTCCAGGCCCTTGTTGTCAAAGCCATGCTCACCCTTGTTAAACTGGACTGGGAACAGCTGGAAAGAGGAGGTGGGTTGGTGTGAATAGGTGGAGGGAGGAGGGGATTAGTGTGAATAGCTGGAGGGAGGAGTGGGTTAGGGTGAATAGCTATATGTAGGAGGGGTTTAGTGTGATGCAGTGTGATGTGATGTCTATATCTCCCAGGTCTTCCTGTTAGCACACTTACCCCATTGATAACATATCCAGGGTCGGCAAATAGGATGAGCGGCAGCAGGCGAGGATGGTTTCCAAAGTGCAGTCTGGCAGGCATGTCCTCCTTCTTGTAGACATGAAGGTTGGGGTGCCCTCCCTTCAGGGCCAGGTACACCTTCTCCAGGAGGCCATCCTTGGGCAGCAGCATCCCCGCTGGTCCGTAGTCAACCAGCTGGAACTTGATGTCCTTGAAGTCAAACCCAGGGATCTGGGAGAGGATGATCTCATTCACCCCCGCTCCCCGGAGCACCGTGGTCATCCCATGGTCGGCTGTGATGATGACATTGAGGCGTTCAGTTAGGCCGTAAGCCTGGATCTTCTGCCGGATGTATCCCACCGTCCGGTCCACCTGCCTCACCATCTCCCGTCTCTCCGGAGAGTCAGGGCCGTGTTCGTGTCCCGCCTTCAATACAAACAACAACAGAACAATACCTCAAAACTATTGACAACGGTTTGCTTGACTTCCACTACCAAATTGGTAGCGCCAATGTGTAGCTTGGTTGCCAGTACCCCACAAAAGCATGACCGGAAAAGTGGTACAAAGGCCAGATCGGAATGTTGTTGTTGTGTATGCTTTCTGCTAGCCCACATCTTCCATTCTATAATTAGTATAGATGCCATTGACCTACCAGATCAGGCTCTCCAAAGTACAGAGACACAAAGTCCAGATCTTGGCCATGGAACCAGTCTCCCACCACCTTGTCGATGTTGAGCCTCCAATCTGTCTCGTTGGAGTGGTCATAGAATCGGGGCTCCACCTGTTTGACCCCGACCTCCTCACCCCTGTACTTAGCGGCCGTGCCGGGGAAGTGCAGGGAGCCGGCCTTCAGGCCCTGGAGGAGGAGAGAGAGCACATGCCCCGGAGATGCTTCATGACAGGCTTAGAAGTCCAGGAGTTGTAGGCTTCGTCTATGAAACAGATCCTCAGAATATGCTTCTCCAAAACCAAATCACTAATGTCATCTGTTTAATCATAATCGACAAGATTACGTGAGATAATGTAATGCGTTCCTGGTATTGTCTGCCGGAAACAGTGATGCCGTAGATGTTACAAACATGTGATCTCTTATAAATAATGAACAAAAGGAGTACGGGGCCGTGTGAGAGTGTACTGGTGTGTTCTGTCTCACCTGTCTCTGTGCAGTGATCCAGATTGGCAGGCTGCCATTGTCCCAGTATGAATCCACAAACTGGGTCATGTAGTACTGTTTCTTTTCCTGGGTGGTGGTGTTGAACCAAATGTTGTGGATGACGCCATGGTTCTCAACATAGCGCCCTGAGGAACATCAATCACCAATTATAGCTGTTCAGTGACACCACATTTTTCTGGGAGTTATGTAAGTTTGTTAATAGTAGACAGACCAGCCTATGATTCACGATTGCATGGTTGATGTGACATTATCGTAGATAATGATATCACCTTGCTTGATTTACTCGTTAAACACTTGGAGGGAAATGGGTCTTATGTTAGACTTCTATTTGTGGATTTTCCCTCTGCTTTTAACACAAGTCAACCACATATTTTAACCAGTAGTCGTTCAAAACTGTTGAAGGTTTATAGTTCCAAAGTGCAGAACAAAGCATTATAAAAACGGCTTTGTTCTGGCAGCTATTATTCAGTTGAATAAGTCCTAGCAACATTGCTAGTATAATAATATTGACGCAAAGTCTATTTTATTTAAGTTTTCATGTATTGGTTTTGAAATTATGGAATGTGGAGCACCAGTTTTATTATGTGGTTTAAAGTTTTAGGTCATACACTGTTTGTGTTGTTTTTGTAAAATATGGCAAACGCACAAACTCACCCACTGCAGACCAAGGTTTCTTACGGGTATAAATAAAGTCAACTGAACTGAACTGAAATGCCTGCAGACGTGTTACTGTGAGGAAGACGAATGTTGAATGCTGTGTGTTTTCCAATGACTTCAGTTTTGTAAGCGTTAGTGTGTGTGCCTACCTGAGAGCAGGGTGAAGTGTGTAGGGCTGGTGATGGTGAGGAAGGGGGGAGTGACGTATGCTGCCCTGACCCCATCCAGGGCCATCTGGTCTAGGTGAGGAGTGTCCACGTCTCGGTCGTAGTCCCAGCGGAACCCATCAAAGGAGATGAGCAGCAACTTGTTCCTGGTGGTCCGGTCGGAAAGAGCGCTACGGCCGGACTCCTGCCCAGGAACAGAGCCTCTGTGTGGGGTCGCTTCAGAGGAAGAGGTGGCCTGGAGGACCAGGAGAAGCAGGAGAGGCAGCATGGTTTGACACAGTCTCTCAGCAAGTTAATTGAGGTGAGATACACCAGTCAGATCAGCAGCCAGGCCCCTCTGTGTGATGTAGTCCAGACTCTCAGACCCCAGGTGGCCGCTGTGTGTGGGCTCTGGCATTACCACACGGATGGACTGACACACATCACACCTGTGTTGAAGCTTATATGCCCCTGCCCCCCCCCCCCACACACTTTAACACACACATCCTAAAACACACACACACACACTTTCGATGACAGATAACATGAGAGGGTTCCAGTCTCAGAGGCACACTCTCCCATTGTTTAACACACGTCCCTCTTATCTTATCTCCTGCACAGATATCAGACCTGTGTAGCTGAATCGATTGCTTGAATGACTCTCGTGTGTGGCTGATGATGAACCTACACTCCTGTGACCACCAGGTAGAGACATTGCCCCATGATTCAGATAACAAAGCTATGCTTGAACCATCAGTAACTTTGACACTCTCCCTTCCTATTACTATCTGTCCTCCCACAGACTCCCTCCATCCCTTCCCTCCCCCTATCACCCCACCACCCCACCTCTCTTTTCCATCACGATGAGATGGGCTTTAGTATAGTCACGCTTGAGTTGGCAAATGTATTCCATTATCATATTTGAATGCATTGAAAAGTAATGTAAGTACACATCCAGACATATGCATCCCTACGGAGATGTAAAATGTAAAAAACAATTAAAATGATAATTTCAACGATTTGAGTCTGACATGGGCATGGCTTAGCTGCTACAAGTTGCCGCAGTTGCTGATGAGAGGGTTTAGGCAAAGCAGGGCTGCTCTCTAGGTGTTTCCATGCAAGGTCTTCTTCAGTGTATTCCCGGGCCTGGTTCTGACTTCCTGGTGGGAGCGGAGAGGCCACGCCCCCAGAGCACCAGATGTGAACTTGTTGACACTTGGAAACAAGTTTGGAGACAGAAAAGTTCCTGTTTCATGCACATGTAATTAGGCTTGTTGTTTTCCTCCTTTCTGGTGGGTTGGAAGTGTGCTGGTGTGTGCTGAACCTGAGTGGACCTCAGCAAAGCTGGGTTAGATAAGATGCACTTCTTCCTGTCTAGCCCTGGTGAGGCAGCAGTTCAAGGCTAATAGTTAATCTGGCGGAGATAAGATATAGCTCTCTCTTAGTCGTTCATGCACACACATGCACACACACACATATATACAGATACTCCCTCACGCACATACATACAGACAGACACACAAGTCTCTGGCGCCCTCTGCTGCCCATACAACCACACATATTCAGAGCTGCAGCGATGCACAGTCAATGTTGTATCACCTGTGATGAACATCTAGGTTAGTGTAGAAGAGGACAGAACCACAGGTTGAGACACACAACAGCTGTTGGACAGGTGTGAGTGTGCGTGTGTGTCTGTGTGAATGTGTGTGTTTTACCATATGCTTCAGGGACATTGTTGAAGAGTTATGGTTGAATGTTTCTTCTATGAATTGTCCAGCAATTTGTGCGTTTTACTATACAGGAATCCCAAGCACCTTATTGCCCTGCATATGTCCAAGATGTATGTTTGTCCCCGGTCTCTTCATGGTCTGTTTGTGTGGATGTGTGTGTGTGTGAGTGAATGTGAGATGATGTGTATTTGTGTGTTTGTGTGAATGTGAGTATATGTGAGTATAAGTGTAATTGTGTGAATGTGAGGGTGTGTGTGTGTGTGTGGAGTTGAGGCCCAGGTCTCGGCAGCGTGACAGTGATGTATGGGTAATTTAAAAAGTCGTTCTTTTCCACGCGGCGGTTTGCAGTCAGGGCAGCCAACCGCAGCCCGAAGAAAACTCATCTACATTTACTTACACAAACACACACACAGACACACACACACACACATGCACACACGCGCACATACACACACACACCCCCACACACACACATGCACACACACACACAGGCATCCACAACAGAACTTTAACACGGCCGATGTGTTTACACAGACACTCACAATATGCAGTATGTTCCCATGCAGACTCAAAGTTTCAACTTTTAGACAGGAAGCAAGAAAGAAGGACTTCTTCTATGTGCAGTAATTGTCTGTCTGCATGTGTGTATTTGTGCGATTGTTGAATGTATGCATGGTTGTGAATGTGTGTGTGTGAGTGAGTGTGTTTGAGTGTAAGATGGCGCCAGTTGATCCTAAGTTCCGTTCTGCTTCTTCCACCAGTCTGGTTACATAACTTCCTTCTGATGACCTCTGACCTGCTCCAGCTCTGCTGTCTTTGTGTGTATGCATGCTCATGTGTGTGTGTGTGCATGCTCGTGTGTGTGTGAATGTGTGTGTGTATGTGTACAATGGTACTTCACATTTTGTTACTTAATTTTTTGGTAATTGACAATTGTGAAGTAAAGGTACCCACTTCTGTGTGTATGTCTGTATGTGTGTGTGTGTGTGTGTGTGTGTGTGAGAGAGTGTTACGTTTGTATGTGTGTATTGTGGAATATTGAGTGTGTCCGTGTGTGTGTGTATTGGGGAGTAATACGTGTGTGTGTGTGAGTATAATATTCTTCTGGAGAGGTCAAACACCTGTCTCCTCCCAACATGTCATCTAACAGGGCAGTAACCCCCATGCACTAATGAGTGATGACCACGATTGATTGGTGGCTATGATAGGCCTGATCTCTCTGGCTCATGCACACGCACACGCACACACACACACGTGCACATGCACACACACACACACACACACACACACACACACACACACACACACACACACACACACACACACACACACACACACACACACACACACACACACACACACACACACAGTCTCCTCGGTATTGAGTGGGAGCTCCACAGTTCTCCAGCAATCTGCTGCCATTGATCTGCAGAGAGATCCAACACCGGGCAGGCGCACCCAGGAATACTGCTTTTCATTAAGTGTGTGTATGTGTTTGTAAAAAGACTTATGTTTATGTTCATTAGAAGTGAGAGAATATTGCATTCTAGGGCAAAGTGTCTGACAGAGTGTGTATGTGTGCATTTGTGTGTGTCTTTGTGTGTGTGTGCTCATGCACAGGGGTCTCTAGCAGTCTGTTCCAGCCCACAGGGCAGGGTGGCTCCACCAAGCCTGATATCAGCCTGGTGATCAGAGACTGACAGACAGTCAGACGACAAACAAGTCAAACAGTCAGCCAGCCAGCCAGCTAGCCAGGCTCCTGATGTCTGCCTCTCACAGCACTTACAAGCCCACCATAAGCATATCTCTCTCTCTTTCTCTCTCTGTCTCCCTCTCTCCCTCTCTTTCTCAGTCGTGTGAATTATCTATTTGTATGAGATGAAAGATGGCGCTCAAGGTGGTGAAAGAGGGAGAGAGGGAAAAAGAGGGGTTGGGGGGGTTGAGTCTTTCACATCAGAGAAAAATGAAGAGATTGATTTTCTGTCTGTTTCTGAGTCTGCTGGGAATATAAAAACAGACGGCGAGGTTCCACACACTTTTCTCCTCTCCTTCGCCATCCTCTCCTCTTCTCCTCATCCTCCATTCTTCCTCCATGTCCTGCCTCCTTCCCTCCCTCTCACCCCTCTCTTCTATATTCCCCTGCTCATCTCTCCCTTCCCGATGTCCCCTCATCTGACTTCTCGTTCTCCTGTCCTCTGTCTGGTTCTCCTCCCCGTACTTTGTTTCTCAATAATCTCCGTACCTCTCCTTTCTCCCATCCCCTCTCCCTCCTCCCCCCTCTCTTCCTCCTTTCCTCTCCTCCAGGGTTCTCTCCGGGGGTTCCGTTTGCAAATGGCTGCCCCACCAGGCTTATCGCAGGGTCGGAAGGAGAAAGTGAGAAAGCAGCTTTGATGAAGGAATGGAGCGGAGAGATGGGTTTAGGAGGGGGGCCTATAGCCCCAGGCAGTGGTGTGTCAGGTGGAGCCCTCTAAAGAGCTGGCCCGGCCCTCAGCCCTCAGCCTCCAGTCTCCAGCCCCCAGCCTCCAGCCTCCAGCCTCCAGCCCCGAGCCTCCAGCCCCTAGCCCCGAGACTCCAGCCTCGGCCCCCAGCCAACCCCGCCCCCCTCCCAACGTTTTGCTACACTCCCTGCTTCCAGACCTGCAGACATGAGAGACCCAGTTCCTACGATGAAATGCGTGTGTTCAGCTGTGTGTGTCTCCCACTCTTCACTTGAACATCTGTGTGTGTGTGTGTGTGTGCATGTGAATGTCTTCTCATACAAGATATGTGTGTGGGGGTTTAAATGTAGCTAACAGCATTTGTCAGACATTAACACGCACGTAGCCCGTACAATCCCCTGACCTTGGCTAAGTGACAGGCATCCCATAATTTACCCTGACACCCTCCTCTCCCGCCTTGGTGACCAGCGTTAGTGTGTGACGTTTCGGAACGCCCCCGATCACCACCTCAGAACCAGGACCATAAACCATCACACACACACACACACACACACAGACAGATACACACACACACACACTACCCCACCTCCAGCACCCTAACCCCAGCTCAACGCCGGTGATGGAACGTCCTATCGGCGGCCCTAACTCATCGCCCTGCCGGCGTACAGATGGAGACCAAGCTGAGGAGGACATCAATAGTGTCCGGGCTGAGCGGTCAGGACGGGGCTGATGAGCTGAGAGAGGGATGTTGGTTTAAGGCCCGGGGACGTTCCTCATTCCTGTGAGGAATGTGGCAGCGCAGCGCCTTGATGACAATTTCATTTCCCTGTCAAAGAGACAGGAAGATCCAACAGGAGATCTCAGAGTGTGTGTGGTGTGTGCGTGTGTGTGTGTTAGTACTGGTCTTTCTGTGTTGGTGTTCATGTCTACCTTTGTGCTTGTGTCTACCCGTGTGTACGTGTGTGTGTGTGTGTGTGCGTGTGTGTTGACAGGTGAGGCGATGGAACACTAACTGCCATCGACCAGCAGAGAGATTAGGAGGGAGAGGCAGAGTGAAGGGCAGGAGAAAGGGATGGAAAAGGAAGGAAAAAGGGAGGCAAACGAGTGTGACTTTGGCAGGAGGTCACCGTGACGTCCTCCGGGCAGATTGTTCCGGAGGGGTGTGTGTGTGTTCTGACTTGGCTTCCAAGGATTCCTTTGAGATTAGCGCGCGTGTGTGTTTGTGCTGTTAGTCCCTCTTTTAAATGTAGAATGTGTGAAGGGACCCCTTGCTGGGAAAGGTCAGCTACCCCCCCCATTTCATTTTCTGAGCACATTTGTCACAATGAGCACTGAGCACCAGGGGGCGTGTGTGAGCACACGTGCCACAAGCCCACTCCTGCCTAACACGTAGATGCTGCACACAACTGTAGTAGCGTACAGTAGCATAGACTATAAATACACTATACAGTAGCACAGTATGATTCACTGCTTTGGGTTTGGTGTCACTCTTGTCACACGGTACTCAAGATGACCTGTGTTCCTTTCCAGCGAAAAGGAAAGCACAAATCATATTGCCTTTTTTTTACTTGTAGAAAAACCGTATTTTTGCGTTGGTGAAGGGGCGTGTGTGGGAGTAAGCGAGCGCATGTGTATGGGTGTTTTTTAATTGGACAGATTACGCTCCGATTTACGGATCAGTTGGAATGTATGTGTCCATACTAATGAAGGAGCAGAAACACTTCCGTCTGTGAGTGTGTGTGTTTATATCTGAATGCATATACCCAGTAAGAGTGAACCAGTTCACAGCTAGCTTCAACAGCCAAGTTTCCCTCTCGTTCTAACCTGTCAGACCCTCTCCTCTACCCATCTACAGTACAGACACACACACCCACATAGACTCCAGCTAGCTTTAGCTCACGTTAGCCCTCTCTCCAAGGTTAGCTTCCTTCCAGTCTGACAGAAATACAACTATCAGTAACCATTTGAAATGATATCGGGCCCTGCCAACACTTAAACAACTTTTTCTCTTTCTTTCTCCTGTCTTTTATTTCCCCCCTCTCTCTTTTGTTCTCTGGGGTCGTAAATTGTTTTTCTCTGGCCGCAGCGTCTCCTTGAGCTTGTCATTGGTTTTTCCATTAAAGGGGAGTTATGATAAAGTTTGGGCGGGGACTGGCCTGCGTGCACCTCTGTTGGCTTTGTGAGGGTGTGTTGGTGTGCGCGTGTCGGGAGGGTCTCAGTGTTGCCCCTGTGAAGAGGTTTCTCGTTCATCAAGATTAAGAACAGCGAGGTGTGTGTGTGCGTGCGCGCGCGCGGACGGGCGTGTGCGTTGCTTTGTGCTGTGTAGACCCGGAGACAGTTCCTCACATAGAGGGGGTTTGTGTTTCTAAATATTAAATGAGCAGCAGGGTGTGTGGAGATTCTCTAACAGTGTGAATATCCCCAATCAGGTCTGAATCATACACTCACACACACACACACACACACACGCACACACACACACACATGCAGACACAAACACATGCACACACCTATGCACGCCACTAATATAACTACTGTGTAATCAGGATGTGTAAATGCTTGTGCTTCTAAATGTAGAAGAGTATGTGTTTGAAGTGTGTGTTGTTCCAACCCCCTCATTAACTATGCAGATTTCGCAGCCGCGCCTAATGATGCCGGCACCAGGTTTATCAGTTGTTATGGAAACCAGCTGAGATTTAAGTAAGCAGTTTCTTCCTTTTTCTCTTGCATGTCATGCCCAGATACACACACACACACACAAACTAACAGTAACACACAGATGCACAGATCCACCACATGTACACCTACCCACATGCACACCCGCACACACACACACGGACCCCAGAAGTCCTCCTCTCTCTGTTACCCCCTTGTTTATTGATAAACGTTTATGGTGCTGCCGGGCAGCAAGGATTGTGGGTAAGTCCTGGCGGAAGGTTCTAGCTGCAGCATCATCTGTCTTTCATGACAGCATCGGAACACTCCCGACCACCTTTCTCCCTGTCTTTCACCTACCGCTCTCTCTTTCAGCCCTCTCTACCCTCCGCCCCTCTCTCTGTCTCGGTCTCATGTCAACCTGTGTGTGTGCACCTGTGTGTGTGTTTACCTACTGTGCTGGCCTCTTTATTTCAGGCTGCATGTCGTTAGTCAACATTAGGAGATCTCTCGTGTTCCTCAGAGTGAGAGGAGATGAGTTGATCTGAGAGGCTGTGATAATGTATTACTGAGAGGATGCTGCAGCATTGTCAAAAGGGTGTGTGTGTGTCTGCGTGCTGTGTATGTGTGCGTCTGCGGTGTGTGTGTGTGTGCGTGCATGTGTGCATGCGTGCACGCGAATGGGGTGTATTCGAGACTTAATTTTCTGACTCAGTGCTCCTGGTTGGACTAGTATCGCCGGGGGCGACCAACGACGAGGGTTCCATGGACTGGTGGGAGACAAAAAAGAAAAACTCCAAAAGATGTGGGAGTTTGAGGACAAAGCTGTAGATCCAAATCATTTTCACTCCCAACCCCGAAAAGCGAAGCAGACTGAGAAACAAATTCACAGTGTATCCCAGCTTACAAGCAAAGCGCAGGTTACAGCACTAGAGTTTGGTGTTTCAGGAAGTTTATTTCTTGATGTGTGTGTGGGTGTGTGTGTATGTGCGAGCACCCTGTCTACAGGCCTCAGTGTTATTGACCATCTCGACCAGCCTGCCTGCTACCAGCCCCCATGCATCACCTCGCCCAGGCTACCTCCTTCTGGGACTCCCTGGCCCTGAGCATCACGTAGGGGGACACATTTAACCGTGACACACAGCTCATTAGATCACAGAGGTCGGACTGTGAGCTTGTTACCGACCGGTCCGTCCCTGTAATGGACACCCCTAGTGCCAGGGGGACGGAGATGTGTGTGGCGCAGACCAGTCTCGCCAATTTGGAGAAGTGTTTTGTGGCGTCCAATGGGAGCCCTCTAGCTGTCTGAGATCTGATTGGAAGGTGACCTTGTGAGGTTGTGATGTTTTGGAGGAAAAAGTGAGATTAATCTGGAGCTGTTAATGTTTATCCTCCCTCCTTCTATCGCCCTCCCTAACCCCCTCTCTCTCTCTCTCTCTCTCTCTCTCTCTCTCTCTCTCTCTCTCTCTTTCTCTTTCGATTTCTCTCTCTCGAACCTGAGTGATGGATCTCAGAAATGGTAACTTACGCTGCCTCTGAAACATCAACCTCTTCTCCTCTAAAATCTCAATGTTAGAATCCAGGGTGAGGTGAGGTCTGTCTCCAGGGTGAGGTCTGTCTCCAGGGTGAGGTCTGTCTCCAGGGTGAGGTGAGGCCTGTTTCCAGGGTGAGGTCTGTCTCCAGGGTGAGGTCTGTCTCCAGGGTGAGGTGAGGTCTGTCTCCAGGGTGAGGTCTGTCTCCAGGGTGAGGTGAGGCCTGTTTCCAGGGTGAGGTCTGTCTCCAGGGTGAGGTCTGTCTCCAGGGTGAGGTGAGGTCTGTCTCCAGGGTGAGGTCTGTCTCCAGGGTGAGGTGAGGCCTGTTTCCAGGGTGAGGTCTGTCTCCAGGGTGAGGTCTGTGTCCAGGGTGAGGTGAGGCCTGTTTCCAGGGTGAGGTGAGGCCTGTCTCCAGGGTGAGGTGAGGCCTGTCTCCAGGGTGAGGTGAGGCCTGTCTCCAGAGTGAGGTGAGGCCTGTCTCCAGGGTGAGGTCTGTCTCCAGGGTGAGGCCTGTCTCCAGGGTGAGGTGAGGCCTGTCTCCAGGGTGAGGTGAGGCCTGTCTCCAGGGTGAGGTCTGTCTCCAGGGTGAGGCCTGTCTCCAGGGTGAGGTGGGGCCTGTCTCCACACCGTCCAGCCAGGCGAGCAGCTGTGTCACAGAGCCCAGGAGGTCCCTCCTCTGTAGAAACTGGTCCTCCATCCATCACAGAAGCGAGGCGAGCGGAGCGGGGGGATAGATGGATGTGTGCTGCAGTGAGACTGTTAATGTAGCTCCAGCTGCAGCCCTGTCTCCCATGTCTCCTCTCGCTCGAGCCCCACTTCCTCATCCTGCTCATCTGCATACCAAGCATCCATATTCATGTGCTTCTGAGCCTCAACTGCTGTTAATTGGAGAGTCGATTAGCGGAAGATGGGAAGAACTTTCTGTTGCAGTTGCGTTCAAACATACGAGTGCGTGTGGAGAAGAGAGTTGGTCTGAGAGATTAATGGACTTTTGGGTTTTTCGCATTGCTTTTCTGTAATGCTGGACTGCAAATTAAATATGTCATAGAGAGCATGTGTGGGTTATCCAGAGTTTGGGAGAACGTGTGTGCACTTCGGTGTTCATTCAGACCTTAAGAAGAGATCTTTTTTTGTGAGGCATATTCCCCCAGAACAATCACTATTTTATAACTCTGAGTTTGAGAATGATTACTATTTCTCTTTTGGTTCCAAAGTTCTCCCGACCAAGGTTTACAATGTGTATGTGTGTGTGCGCGTTGCTGGCTGGTTATTGATCTGAGTGTTTTTATACAAGGACACACCGTGTGCAAAGTGCAGGACCTTGAACAGTCCTGGGCTGCAACAGATTTCACCTAATCCACAGGTGATAGGTGTGTGTGTGTGGATTTGAGAAGGAAGGAGAGAGGGAGGGAGAAAGTGTGTGTGAAAATAAGATAAAGGGTTAGAGCAAAGTTACTTCTGCATTCATCCCCGTGTGTTTAACATGCTCTCGTCTCCTCTCCTCTCCCTCAGTCCACATGATCATTAGTGTGTTTAGTGTTTGTGTCTGTGAGGGGGTGTCGAGCAGGCGGGAACAGATATGGTCTTCATGTCTTTGTGTGTTCACGTGTGTGCGTGTGCGTTCCTTTTGCTGTCACACCTGTCACACTCCCCTCATCCTCAAGACCGGCGAAGGAAGAAAAAAGTGAAGGAGGGAAGCGGTGTGGTGGGTGGAGGAGTGAAGGGTGTGATTAATCACACAGCCTGACAGACTGTCAGGGTAGGGCTGGCCACTGAGATGACCACCCCGACACACACACACATATCCGTAGACACTGTGCGTGTGTGTAGTAAGGTGGGGGGGGGGGAGGGTGGCAGGTTGCCAGGGATAGGTGCTGAGAGGCTTGGCACCTGGCAGACAGACAGATACCAGGCAGAGCAGAGCTATTAGTTAATGGCAGGTCTGACATCACTCACGATGCATGGAACAGGGGAGGGGGTGAGAGAAGCAAAGAAGAGAGGCCTGAACATGAAAATGTGACTTGTGCCCCTATATTGGGCTGACTGATAGGACAGCTCTCTCTAACGATCTCACTCTCACTCGCTTGTGGGTGGGTGTTTATTTTTAAGCTCTTTTTATCACAACTGTCTCACTCTCCCTTCTTTCCTGTCTCGCTCCATCAAAACACACATCAGTGATTTACTGTTGGTCTGTGCCTGAACTGTAAGCAGGACAAACATACGCACCCCCCCCCCCCCTCTCTCTCTCTCTCTCTCTCTCTCTCTCTCTCTCTCTCTCTCTCTCTCTCTCTCTCTCTCTTTCTCTCTCTTTCTCTCTCACACACACACACACACAAACACACACATACTTACAGTGTCCCCTCCAAAGCCAAGGTACTCAATATCTGAGGACTGCAAATCAAAAACACCTTCACTCTGAGACAGGAGAGTTCAACGGCTAGACACACACACATACACACACACACACACCCACACAAACACACACACACACACACACACATTTACACACGCACCCTTGCCTGTTTAATCTCTCAGGTCAGGGCCTGGTTTGGAAGGTGAGGGGGACTGGAGGGAAACTAATCTGCATAGCATGAATAAGAATGCTGCCAGGATGCTAACAGCATTAGCGTCAAGGCTAACGGAGCTCTTTGCAATCAGGAAGAAGATGGGGCTGATGGGAGGCATGACCTCTGTGACCTCAGGGGTCATTCAACGGAGACACGTCTTGGTATCACCTCATCATGCTGCACGATGGATATCAGACATGCATCAATGATAGCATGAATGCATTTAAATATGCAATATTCAGATGCACATACCTATATTTGCATGCTACTGTATGATGTACGTACCCCTACTGTACAACGATGTATGAATTGCTTATCCCTAATGAAGTTCTGGGCAAAACCTTAACCATTCATATGGAAATTACTTTAATAACCTGAATATAATCTCATCAATCTCATAGTCTGATGGTCATGGTTTTATAGTTTGATAGTAGCTTCTCCAGACCTAGCCTCACCAGACCCAGCCTCACCAGACCCAGCCTCACCAGACCCAGCCTCTCCAGACCCAGCCTCTCCAGACCCAGCCTCACCAGACCTAGCCTCACCAGACCCAGCCTCTCCAGACCCAGCCTCTCCAGACCCAGCCTCACCTGACCCAGCCTCACCAGACCCAGCCTCTCCAGACCCAGCCTCACCAGACCCAGCCTCTCCAGACCCAGCCTCACCAGACCCAGCCTCACCAGACCCAGCCTCACCAGACCCAGCCTCACCAGATCCAGCCTATCCAGACCCAGCCTCACCAGACCCAGCCTCTCCAGACCCAGCCTCTCCAGACCCAGCCTCACCAGACCCAGCCTCACCAGACCCAGCCTCTCCAGACCCAGCCTCACCAGATCCAGCCTCACCAGACCCAGCCTCACCTGACCCAGCCTCACCAGACCCAGCCTCTCCAGACCCAGCCTCACCAGACCCAGCCTCACCTGACCTAGCCTCACCAGACCCAGCCTCACCAGACCCAGCCTCACCAGACCCAGCCTCACTTGACCCAGCCTCACCAGACCCAGCCTCTCCAGACCTAGCCTCACCAGACCCAGCCTCTCCAGACCCAGCCTCTCCAGACCCAGCCTCACCAGACCCAGCCTCACCTGACCCAGCCTCACCAGACCCAGCCTCTCCAGACCCAGCCTCACCAGACCCAGCCTCTCCAGACCCAGCCTCACCAGACCCAGCCTCACCAGACCCAGCCTCACCAGACCCAAAAGACTTCACACACTCTGTGGAACAAAATGTGAACCATGGATTGTACTTCACGGTCAGATCAACACGTACCAAGTCAAAGGGGAACATCCTCAGATGGGTTTTTGTCCTATCTGACAGCCATCACTCCAGAGAGGCCGGCTTCCTACCCACACAGGAAGTCCCCCAGTCACCTCCCCCCATGCCGTGCTGTCCAATCAAATTAGCTTTCCTTCTCACTCTGCCTGTCAGATTTTAACGTCTTCAGCACTAGCTGACACGCGCATGCACGTACACACACAACCTCTTCTCTGCCCTAATCTGTCGGAATGAGCATTCACCTCTATGCACATACTCCATCCATATCCTGTTTCTATTACATGTGACAGGACTATGGAGTTGCTGTGCCACCTAGTCACGCCACACACGCTCCGATGCGACTCTCTATCAATGAACTGTTCCACCAGTCATTATCAATAAGATGTTATAATGGAGTGCATCAATAAGCAGTATGGCCGTTCAGTGGAGATGAGACAACATGATGTGAGAGAATATTGGCTGATCTGTGTGATCAATAGCAGGTGATGCTGATTACCCACAGACCTGTGGAGAACACAACAGGGCCTTGTAGACCTCCTCCCCTCTGCTCTCTCTCTGCTCTCTCTCCCTCTCTCTATATCCCCCTCTCTCTCTCTCTCTGCTCTCTCTTCCCCTCTCTCTTTCCCTCTCCCTCTCTCTCTCTCTCTCTCTCTCTCTCTCTCTCTCTCTCTCTCTCTCCTCCCTCTCTTATTTTCACTATCTCCATTCCTGTCCCTCCCTGCCTCCACAAGGCAGAAATCCATAGCCAGCAAATACAATCTAATTTCTCCTGCCCTGCCAGTTTAAATAGCCTGTATTGAATTAAGTCGGTAAAACAGAGATCGATCTCTCCCTCGGCCATCTCTCTGCTGTTCCTCGCTCCGCTGGGTCCGTAATCAACACTTATCCTGGGAGGAATTAACCCAGGAGAAAGAGAGAAGAAGTGTGTGTGTGTGTGTGTGTGTGTGTGTGTATTCCTATGCGGGCTGAACAGTCTCCAGTATATTTCTCTCTCATTGAGAAACACAGTGGCTTAATTGACACAGTGACACGAGCAGACTCAACAGGAACTTATGAATCCTTCACATTAAGCAGTGGTACCATGGAACACCTACATGATCTTGATGTTTAATACCTTCTCCTCTCTCAATAGAACCTCATCCCATTCCTGAGTATCGCACACACACACACACACACACACACACACACACACACACACACACACACACACACACTCACACACGCAAACACGCACACAACACTTTTCCTCCTCTCTTTCTCTGTGTCTCTCTCTCTCTTTCTGTCTTTCATGTCGTTCTCACTTTCCAACACTCATTATCTCTCTACTCCCCCCATTCTCAACAAACTGAGGTGGAACACAGATCAATACAAGTTTGTGATGTGATTCCCCTCTTGAAGTGCTTCCCTCTCTTCCTGCCATCTCTCTCCTTCCCTCCCCACATCTTTTTCCTCCTCCCTCCCATTTGCTCTCTTTTTATCACTTTCCTTCCATCCCCCCCCCCCCCCTTATCTCTCTTTCCCCCTCGCTCTCTCCATCTTCTCCCTTCATATCTCTGAATCCCATCACCATCTCTTTCCCATCACCAGATGTACAGTAGGTTAAAAACCTTCCTCCATGCTGCAGTGCAATCAGAGAAACATGGATGGCTAGTCTATTAGACGCAGGCAGACTCTAACTAAACCTCCTGTACTTGGTACTCAGCAGAGGCAGATAGATGGAAAGACAGAGAGAAATATGGGGATGTGGAGATGGAGAGAGAGTAAAAGGCTATCCATGCCTAGTTGTCTTGGTGAAATATGTCCGTTCATTGATGTTGGCAGTTGCTGCAGGGTTTGATGTGGCAGAGATATGTTTGTGTTACACACTTGCATTCACACGCATGCATGCATACACATATGAGGGAGAGAGAAATGAACTGTACTAATTGAAAGGCGGATGACAAATGTATTATTCATCCAAGGGGTCTTGTGTTGCTATGCATTTATGTGCTGGTTTAGTTTATCTGGTGCTATGAGCTGCACAGCTGTACACACACACTCGCACACACATCATCTCTTTCTATCTCTTTTTGTCTTACTGTTGCACACACACACACACAGGCACACTATCAATCTATCTATCAACTACTGACTACCCAAAAACCTTCACAGCCACCAGCCAAGAACACCAGATGTGTGTGTGTGTGTGAAGCCGGTTTCCTTACTTTACAGTGTGTGTGTGTGTGTGTGTGTGTGGGGGGGGGGGGGGGGCTACACAGTAATAACATGTCCTTCTAGCTGCAAGGCTTATCTGTGTTATTGCAAGGCCGGCAGTGTGTCTCTGTTATTGTCTTCTGGGGGACATGGTAGGTATGAGTATTAAAGTGTTCATGTGCAGGTGTACAGACTGTGGCGGGAGACTAACACTGTTTATGTTGTTTGTTTCAGGGTGGGGACATAATCACCAGGGTCATTTTTCTAGTAGAGGTGGCCTGGGGGGGTAGGGATGGCGTGGGGGGGGGGGAGAGAGTGGTAGAGAAAGGGATAGAGAGTAAAAGAGATTTGTACAGATTGGGGGCGAGAGAGAGAGAGAGACTGCGCTCGCTCTCCTCAACAAACCAGCTCTCTTATTATCCCTCTCTAGATTAATCCGCCAGCCGAGAGACGCTCCGACTTTAAAAAATGTATTTATTGCTTCTCAGTGGCAGAAAATTGCCTAAATTTGATGAGAATGCACGCACGCTCAATCATCCACCCGTCCGTCAGCCGGGAGCCATCAGGGCAACATCAATTAGAGAAACGCACTGCGAAGGCTCCATCTATAACCTGGAGAATAATCAGGCCCCAGCAAGCCCCCAGGGGAGGAGGGGGGGGTCTAAACCAGGTTAGGCTGCCTCGCTCAGATCCTTCATCCTGCCCTGGCTGTCTGTCCTCCTCCTACCTGGGACACACATCTGGGAGCTATCAACACGCTAATTAGCCGCTAATCAATGTTTAATTAAAATGGGGTTGTTAATTAAGATGACGGGTTGAGGGGTTTGGGGATGAAGGCGACACCATTGGCAATAAAGAGCTCGTTTGGGGGATCCAGGGGGGCGGGGAGGGGGGGAATCACGTACGCCACTGTAACTTTGAAAACTGTTTCAGTAACTTATTTATTGGCACTGGATGTAACTTTTAACATTAGATATTATCATAAACTGACTTTGCTGTCTAACAGTCTTATTCGGTATCCACATATGGATGCACATCTATACACTGTCGCTTGCCTTATATGGCTCACCTCTGTATCAGCTAGCCTTATTGGCTAACTTAAGGATTAGCTAGCCTTATTGGCTAACCACGGTTGAGTGTTCATTTTGGGTATGGGAAACAATGGGGCAAAAGTGTCACTGGACAATTAGCGGTATCGCTAATTAAAGACTATTGGTACACATACTGTTTGTACATTTCCAATTTAAGAAATTAAACAACAGATCTAATGGTCTTAGAGAAATTGAGTAAAAAGATAGATGTTAGAATTGCTCCCAGTCGTCACAAGTTCATCCAAATACTGGATGGGGAGCTTCTATTCAGTATAAGTCTAACTTTCCTTACTTGCGGATAGTTTTTATTGAACATTATTCTATGTTCTCAGAGGAACAAATACATTCCACACCAAAGTCTTGAAAGGTGTGTGTGCATGCGTGAGTGTGTTCGTGTGTATATTAATGTGTGTATATTAGTGTGTGTGTATATGTGTGTATATATGCGTGCATGTGTGCGTGTGCACGTGTGTGTGTGTGTGTGTGTGTGCATGTGAGTGTAGGATGCAGTCTTCAGCTTGTGGCGCTTCTAAGTAGTAGCGCTTTTCAAGCTCTGCTAATTGGAACGCAGTAAAAGGAGCGACTGAATAAGAAAAATATCCCTTTTTATTACATTCAGTGATTAACACTGACCTTTGAATGGAGAGGGAAGAGCTGCAGTAGAGAAAGGCA
>NW_025813985.1:0-53382 GCF_021917145.1 Hypomesus transpacificus
GAGTAATAAAAGGTTCACTGGAAGCATAAAGACATTTGACAATATCATCATACATGGCACAGAGCTTTTCAGCATGATGTTTATCCTTGCAGTTCATATTCGTGCACATTAGGGCATCCCTAGAAAATGCAACATCACTATGTAAGCTGTCAGTTAATAGAGAATATCTGTGCATAACCTCTTTGGTCAATTTTGACCAGTCCAGTTTTCTTGGGGGGCCAGCAACAAGGGTACACTCTCAACATTTAGCAGCATAGCAACTGGTATGTGATCAGTGGTGGCCGGCCCATAACACATCTCTATACTTTCCAGTGAGTCATGAGCATCGGCTGTGGTTACAATATGGTCTAGCCAGGAAGTTGTGTGCCACGTTTCACTTATATAGGTAAAACTTGTATCAGGCAATAACGCTTGATATAATTAATTTAGTTTCATTACAGAACTGCTGCAGATGTTGTGCGAATAAACGCTTATCTGACATGTCAGCATTAAAATCACCCATGACATAGACACAACATGAACTATTGTCCTCTATGAAGGACTGAATAAAAGCTAACCTGTTCTGAAATTCATCCTCATGGTCAGAGGATTCATATGGTGTGTACACATTTACAATAGTCAATTTATTTTCATTGTGATTAAACTCCAACCCAATAGCCCAGTCAACGTTAAGCCACACCACCTTTACCGTTGGGTCATATTTTATGTTCCACAGTATAGCTACACCACCAGCTATCCTCCCACAAACCATTCTCATGCTGAGATCGGTAGTGGACTCTCCAGCACCATGAAAGTTCTTGTGTAGGGAGTTCAATTTGTCCAGATCTTGCTTGGCCATCCAGGTTTCTTGAAGGCAGACAATGTCACTCTCGTCCAGCAATGTGTCCACCACCAAACGTCTTGATCTATCAGCAGCAGTATGTCCTACTCGGAGGCCACGAGCGTTGTAGGATACAATCCGCATTAATGATCTACCACGGACCCATCAGGGCAGCTGGCCGGTGTGTCTGTCTCCCTGGTCTCTACATATAGGCCTACATTCATCCCAGCATCATGACTGAGCTGAAGCTCGGTAACCTGAGAGCGGGGGGTATGCTCTGGTCGAGCTTTTTTGAAAGTATAGACCAAGGGTAATTACCACACCACAACTGTCCCACCATTACCCATAGGTGGCGCTACATTCCACGCCCTAAAGCACAAAGGCTTTCTGGAATGGATAGGCTAACCAAGCCCCCGCCCTTCACTCCTTGGGTTGAAATAAAGGCCCTTGTGGATCTTGATGGTATTATATTTCAGATTTGGTATCCCATTGGTAATTCTGCAGCATAGATTTTTCTATACAGTTCCAATTTGTCAAGAATATACATTTTTCAATGGTTCGCAATGTTTGGAGGAATCCGCCATTACTGCTTGCAGTTATATTTATTATTATTATTATTATTCTTGTTCCATGGAAGTCAATGGCAGCCCCTAGAACACTTCGACAACTTTTTGTGAAATTTGGCACACTCATTAAGGACAGTTGATTCTATACCTACACCAAGTTTCATGTCTCCCATTAGACCACTCCAGCGCCACCAACGGGTCAAAGTTGGACTTGTGTTTACACACGTAACTTTTGAACCGTATGACCGATTTTCAAAAATGAGGTACCATTGGATTCCCTGGTTCAAGCCGAGTTCAACGCACCCCATGGCGTCAATTTCCGGTTATATAGATTTTCCGCTACTTCCGGTTTTATCAAAAACCTTTGAAAGCCTACTCCTCCTACAATTTTTGTCATATCTTCTTCAAAGTTACCAGAGATGATCTTCAGACCAAGCCTCACAAAAGTTATCGAAAATAATTTTGATCCTCACAACCGTTTGTCCGGTACAGCCAATCAAATTCATCAGAAAAGCCGCCAAACAGGATGTGAAGTCATGTCTCAGCAAATCTTTGAGATATCAACACGAAACTTGGTATATCGATGGAAGACACTAAAACATGTTACCGTGTGCAAAGGCAACTTCATATCTCCAAAAATGATTGATATAAAGCAAATTGAACTTATTGCTAACGCTAAAATAATGCTTTACACATCAGCCAGTCAAAAACTGATACTCTGATTCAATCACAAGTTCATATGAAGACTCTTGAGAATGTTTATAACACAAATCTGTGAAAAAGTTGACTGTAAGATCAAAGGTCGATTTTTGGTGAATATTTGAAACATGCTTGCTTGGCTAATTTCTAGCCAAATTTCCAATGAATGTCTCCCCTCCTCCTGCCCGCGCGTGCTCCACATCCTCACACACTCAGCCTTAACTTACACACGCGCGGGCTTGGCAAGACGCACACGCAACATTTCAGGAGAGTGTGGGCTGACCAAGCCCCCACTCATTCCTTGGTTTCTAGCCAAGGCCTTGTGGATCTTGTAATCTTGGATCTCTTAACAAAAGCTGATCTTTTGAGTATTGCATTTCCGATTTTGTATGCAATGGTAAAAAGTTATACAAATCCTGAAACATTGATATATATATATGTATTTATATATATATAAATCTTTATTTCAGACGCCAAGTTCCACATAAAATAACAGACATAGAGCTATAAAAAAGAGAGTAAAACGAAAACATAAAACATAGATAATACAGTGCATAAAAAGTATGAAGACTTTTGTGCCAATGTAGTCTTAAGTTCCAAGTAATCGATAGCAGCTCTTTAGAGGGTTGACCAGGGCCTCTACTATTCAGTTCTCAGACTTGTCCAGTCGACACATGAAACCATACATCAGTTGTCTCAGGAGTGCCTTACAGGTTGGTACGTGCTTAGACAGAAACAACTGACCAGCACAATGCCACCTAGGCACATTAAGTAGCAATCTAAAAGCATCATTGAAACCATACATCAGTTGTCTCAGGATTGCCTTACAGGTTGGTACGTGCTTAGACACAAACAACTGACTAGCACTATGCCACCTTGGCACATTAAGTAGCAATCTAAAAGCATCATTGTAGGCTACTTTCAGTATCTGTATACTCCTTTACCTGTACATAGACCACAAATGAGCAGTGTACAATGGTGTTATGTAGGTTCTAAACAGGGAACATTAAACTGAATCTGAGCACATAGAAAACGTCCTTAATAACATACTGGCCTGAGAATATATTTTACAGCGCTGTTGATACATATCGTTGTCATCTGTCCAATCATCAGAAATGACATGGCAGATATTTTATTTCCTCACAAACACCAAGGGGACTGCCAGATAAATAAAAGGTAGGGAAGGTTAATTTCCTGTCCTGATTACTTCTGACTATCATTATGTGGCTTTTCTTTGCATTATATTTTATATCATGATCTAAGCCATACTGAGAGCACACCCATAGCATCTGTTGCAACAGGCTGAGTGGAACCAGATAATCTGCGTACATCAGATGATTGACAATAGATTCACCAACAAGACAGCCTGTATTTGTCTTATTCAGCTGGCTTGATAAGTCGTCCATATCCATATTAAACAAAAAGGGAAATCAAATTCCTCCTTGTCGAACTCCGTTACCAACATGGAAAGCAGCTGATACAACATTGTCCCATTTAACATGAAAAGTTTGATTGGCATACCAGAACACCAAAATCCTCACAAGAGGTTTAGGGAAACCTCTCGCTATTAGCTTCATAAACAGTTTTTCATGACAAATTCGATCGAAAGCTTTGTAAGCATCAATAAAGCATAAAAATACAGATGAATTAAGACTTGTGTACCTGAGACAATCTCCTTCAGAGCATAGATACAGAGATCAGTACCATGTTTTCTTTTAAAACCAAACTGATTTTCTGCAGTCAGAATATACATTTCCAATTTCAATCAAATAATTCTCTCAAACACTTTAGACAAGATACTGGCCAATGCAATGGGTCGATAGTTGTGTAGCCCGGGTGGTAAACATTTCTGTTGAAACAATCCTATTACATAAATATAAAAGTTTGAATACATAATACTTAAGTTCATAGTTTAATAAATAGACTTTAAGGTTTGAGAGTATGATTTTGATTTGATGAGAAATGCATATTGTTCATGTTTTACTGAATACAGCATTTGGAAATGTATATCTGTTGTTTAAAAAACGCATGTTAAAATGTACCGGTTACAAATATGAAGAGAGTAAGATGAATGTTTTGTGAATCTATGTTGTTGCTTTAATTTTGATTATGATGTTAAGCCAATCCGGTTTGAGGTCAAAGGGCAGGGTAACACGGGAAGTTGGGGTAGATGAGGTTGGAGTAGAAAAAGACAGAGCGAGCGGAGGAGTTGGAGGGAGAAGAAAATTGTAGCGTACGGTAAAATACCAAGACTGAAGATTTTATATTATCATTAGTGGTGTTATGTTTATATTGATGGGTGAATATCTCAACCAACAACAACAACCCAGAAAGAGGAGTTTGGCTGTTGGCGGTTTTGGATTAAGCACAGGCTTTGCCGCCAGACTAGCGACAGCGAGTGCCAGGTTGGAGCCGGTGGAGGTCGGGATTGTCGTCGTCCTCAGTCTTCTTCCTGAGTTGGTTCGTCTCGTAAATCCACGAGAGTATTTGGTCGGTCTCTCCTTCACCTGCTGCCGCCCTTCTGCCGCAGTGCGTGTGCTACCGCACTGCTGATCCGAGGTACCAGCTCCTTGTTATTTTGTGCCATCCTGGCGAAACAGCCATTTTGTTTACGGCTACAACGCACACGAGCTACACTCAGGCCTGCACCGTAGAACTGTACTGAATTAAGGTATTCGTGTAGTTAGCATTGCCGGCTAGTTTGTATTGTGTGTCCATGTGCATTACGATGTCATGTAAATGTTGAACCAATAACTGAAGAACTGATTTTTTGTCTGAAGTAAATCTTTCCTGTTTTTGTTTAACAGTTGGTTGTATTGTTTTTTTCATATGTTAAATTGGTTTAAGTTAGTAACAATTACTAACGAACTCAGGTTAGCCACCTCTCATTACAAATCCACCAAACTAGAGAGGCGCTACAGTTGTCTATGCTGTTCAGTTTACCAGCCTTATCTTTAACAACAGGCACTAACAGTACTGACATAATAGAGTTCGGTAGAACACCATGAACCATAATTCCAGTGAGACACATGGCTAGAAATGGACTGAGTCTATAACTGGCATTTTTTAGATGCTCTGCAGAAATGGAATCCATACCACAAGCTTTGTTGTTGTCTAGCATGTGGATGGCATCATAAATATCTACTGATCTAACTATCAAGTCTGCAGAGATACCTTTATATTGATTATCAATTCTCACTGTGTTACTTTGAACACAATTAAATAGTTTACTGTAGTGCTCATGCCATAGATCAGCAATCTTCTCTGGACAACTAACCCCTTTGATATCAGAAGGGAGGGGAGTTCTGTTATTATTTATGATCTTGACCTCCTTCCAGAAGTCAGTAAGATTGTTATTCTGCATCTTTCTGGCCAGCGAGTCTGCTCTCATTGTGTTTTCATTTCTCTTAATGAAACGAGTGCATATTTAAATCTAGCATTTGTGAGGTTTTTGTTATCAAGCAGCACTCTCTGTCTGGGTCTGCCTGCCTCTGACCAGACTCTAAAGGCTTCTCTAGCAGCAGCATGTTGCTCAGACACAAACTCATTCCAGACAGGCCGTGCGTTAGGGACCTTACTCTTGTGATTAATAAAAGGTTCACTGGAAGCATAAAGACATTTGACAATATCATCATACATGGCACAGAGCTTTTCAGCATTATGTTTATCCTTGCAGTTCATATCCGAGAATTAGTTAATAGAGAATATCTGTGCCGAACCTCTTTGGTCAATTTTGACCAGTCCAGTTTTCTTGGGGGGCCAGCAACAAGGGTACACTCTCAACATTTAGCAGCATAGCAACTGGTATGTGATCAGTGGTGGCCAGCCCATAACACATCTCTATACTTTCCAGTGAGTCATGAGAATCGGCTGTGGTTACAATATGGTCTAGCCAGGAAGTTGTGTGCCACGTTTCACTTATATAGGTAAAACTTGTATCAGGCAATAACGCTTGATATAATTAATTTAGTTTCATTACAGAACTGCTGCAGATGTTGTGCGAATAAACACTTATCTGACATGTCAGCATTAAAATCACCCATGACATAGACACAACATGAACTATTGTCCTCTATGAAGGACTGAATAAAAGCTAACCTGTTCTGAAATTCATCCTCATGGTCATAGGATTCATATGGTGTGTACACATTTACAATAGTACATTTATTTTCATTGTGATTAAACTCCAACCCAATAGCCCAGTCAACGTTAAGCCACACCACCTTTACCGTTGGGTCATATTTTATGTTCCACAGTATAGCTACACCACCAGCTATCCTCCCACAAACCATTCTCATGCTGAGATCAGTAGTGGACTCTCCAGCACCATGAAAGTTCTTGTGTAGGGAGTTCAATTTGTCCAGATCTTGCTTGGTCATCCAGGTTTCTTGAAGGCAGACAATGTCACTCTCGTCCAGCAATGTGTCCACCACCAAACGTCTTGATCTATCAGCAGCAGTATGTCCTACTCGGAGGCCACGAGCGTTGTAGGATACAACCCGCATTAATGATCTACCACGGACCCATCAGGGCAGCTGGCCGGTGTGTCTGTCTCCCTGGTCTCTACATATAGGCCTACATTCATCCCAGCATCATGACTGAGCTGAAGCTCGGTACCCTGAGAGTGGGGGGTATGCTCTGGTCGAGCTTTTTTGAAAGTATAGACCAAGGGTAATTACCAAACCACAACTGTCCCACCATTACCCATATGTGGCGCTACATTCCACGCCCTAAAGCACAAAGGCTTTCTGGAATGGATAGGCTAACCAAGCCCCCTCCCTTCACTCCTTGAGTTGAAATAAAGGCCCTTGTGGATCCTGGTGGTATTATATTTCAGATTTGGTATCCCATTGGTAATTCTGCAGCATAGATTTTTCTATACAGTTCCAATTTGTCAAGAATATACATTTTTCAATGGTTCGCAATGTTTGGAGGAATCCGCCATTACTGCTTGCAGTTATATTTAGGATTCCTCCGTCAGGAGGAAACCTATTGTTATTGTTAGTTTTATTATTATTATTATTCTTGTTCCATGGAAGTCAATGGCAGCCCCTAGAACACTTCGACAACTTTTTGTGAAATTTGGCACACTCATTAAGGACAGTTGATTCTATACCTACACCAAGTTTCATGTCTCCCATTAGACCACTCCAGCGCCACCAATGGGTCAAAGTTGGACTTGTGTTTACACACGCAACTTTTGAACCGTATGACCCATTTTCAAAAATGAGGTACCATTGGATTCCCTGGTTCAAGCCGAGTTCAACGCACCCCATGGCGTCAATTTCCGGTTATATAGATTTTCCGCTACTTCCGGTTTTATCAAAAACCTTTGAAAGCCTACTCCTCCTACAATTTTTGTCATATCTTCTTCAAAGTTACCAGAGATGATCTTCAGACCAAGCGTCACAAAAGTTATCGAAAAGAATTTTGATCCTCACAACCGTTTGTCCGGTACAGCCAATCAAATTCATCAGAAAAGCCGCCAAACAGGATGTGAAGTCCTGTCTCAGCAAATCTTTGAGATATCAACACGAAACTTGGTATATCGATGGAAGACACTACAACATGTTACCGTGTGCAAAGGCAACTTCATATCTCCAAAAATGATTGATATAAAGCAAATTGAACTTATCGCTAACGCTAAAATAATGCTTTACACATCAGCCAGTCAAAAACTGATACTCTGATTCAATCACAAGTTCATATGAAGACTCTTGAGAATGTTTATAACACAAATCTGTGAAAAAGTTGACTGTAAGATCAAAGGTCGATTTTTGGTGAATATTTGAAACATGCTTGCTTGGCTAATTTCTAGCCAAATTTCCAATGAATGTCTCCCCTCCTCCTGCCCGCGCGTGCTCCACATCCTCACACACTCAGCCTTAACTTACACACGCGCGGGCTTGGCAAGACGCACACGCAACATTTCAGGAGAGTGTGGGCTGACCAAGCCCCCACTCATTCCTTGGTTTCTAGCCAAGGCCTTGTGGATCTTGTAATCTTGGATCTCTTAACAAAAGCTGATCTTTTTAGTATTGCATTTCCGATTTTGTATGCAATGGTAAAAAGTTATACAAATCCTGAAACATTGATATATATATATGTATTTATATATATATAAATCTTTATTTCAGACGCCAAGTTCCACATAAAATAACAGACATAGAGCTATAAAAAAGAGAGTAAAACGAAAACATAAAACATAGATAATACAGTGCATAAAAAGTATGAAGACTTTTGTGCCAATGTAGTCTTAAGTTCCAAGTAATCGATAGCAGCTCTTTAGAGGGTTGACCAGGGCCTCTACTATTCAGTTCTCAGACTTGTCCAGTCGACACATGAAACCATACATCAGTTGTCTCAGGAGTGCCTTACAGGTTGGTACGTGCTTAGACAGAAACAACTGACCAGCACTATGCCACCTAGGCACATTAAGTAGCAATCTAAAAGCATCATTGAAACCATACATCAGTTGTCTCAGGATTGCCTTACAGGTTGGTACGTGCTTAGACACAAACAACTGACTAGCACTATGCCACCTTGGCACATTAAGTAGCAATCTAAAAGCATCATTGTAGGCTACTTTCAGTATCTGTATACTCCTTTACCTGTACATAGACCACAAATGAGCAGTGTACAATGGTGTTATGTAGGTTCTAAACAGGGAACATTTAACTGAATCTGAGCACATAGAAAACGTCCTTAATAACATACTGGCCTGAGAATATATTTGACAGCGCTGTTGATACATATCGTTGTCATCTGTCCAATCATCAGAAATGACATGGCAGATATTTTATTTCCTCACAAACACCAAGGGGACTGCCAGATAAATAAAAGGTAGGGAAGGTTAATTTCCTGTCCTGATTACTTCTGACTATCATTATGTGGCTTTTCTTTGCATTATATTTTATATCATGATCTAAGCCATACTGAGAGCACACCCATAGCATCTGTTGCAACAGGCTGAGTGGAACCAGATAATCTGCGTACATCAGATGATTGACAATAGATTCACCAACAAGACAGCCTGTATTTGTCTTATTCAGCTGGCTTGATAAGTCGTCCATATCCATATTAAACAAAAAGGGAAATCAAATTCCTCCTTGTCGAACTCCGTTACCAACATGGAAAGCAGCTGATACAACATTGTCCCATTTAACATGAAAAGTTTGATTTGCATACCAGAACACCAAAATCCTCACAAGAGGTTTAGGGAAACCTCTCGCTATTAGCTTCATAAACAGTTTTTCATGACAAATTCGATCGAAAGCTTTGTAAGCATCAATAAAGCATAAAAATACAGATGAATTAAGACTTGTGTACCTGAGACAATCTCCTTCAGAGCATAGATACAGAGATCAGTACCATGTTTTCTTTTAAAACCAAACTGATTTTCTGCAGTCAGAATATACATTTCCAATTTCAATCAAATAATTCTCTCAAACACTTTAGACAAGATACTGGCCAATGCAATGGGTCGATAGTTGTGTAGCCCGGGTGGTAAACATTTCTGTTGAAACAATCCTATTACATAAATATAAAAGTTTGAATACATAATACTTAAGTTCATAGTTTAATAAATAGACTTTAAGGTTTGAGAGTATGATTTTGATTTGATGAGAAATGCATATTGTTCATGTTTTACTGAATACAGCATTTGGAAATGTATATCTGTTGTTTAAAAAACGCATGTTAAAATGTACCGGTTACAAATATGAAGAGAGTAAGATGAATGTTTTGTGAATCTATGTTGTTGCTTTAATTTTGATTATGATGTTAAGCCAATCCGGTTTGAGGTCAAAGGGCAGGGTAACACGGGAAGTTGGGGTAGATGAGGTTGGAGTAGAAAAAGACAGAGCGAGCGGAGGAGTTGGAGGGAGAAGAAAATTGTAGCGTACGGTAAAATACCAAGAGTGAAGATTTTATATTATCATTAGTGGTGTTATGTTTATATTGTTGGGTGAATATCTCAACCAACAACAATAACCCAGAAAGAGGAGTTTGGCTGTTGGCGGTTTTGGATAAAGCACGGGCTTTGCCGCCAGACTAGCGACAGCGAGTGCCAGGTTGGAGCCGGTGGAGGTCGGGATTGTCGTCGTCCTCAGTCTTCTTCCTGAGTTGGTTCGTCTCGTAAATCCACGAGAGTATTTGGTCGGTCTCTCCTTCACCTGCTGCCGCCCTTCTGCCGCAGTGCGTGTGCTACCGCACTGCTGATCCGAGGTACCAGCTCCTTGTTATTTTGTGCCATCCTGGCGAAACAGCCATTTTGTTTACGGCTACAACGCACACGAGCTACACTCAGGCCTGCACCGTAGAACTGTACTGAATTAAGGTATTCGTGTAGTTAGCATTGCCGGCTAGTTTGTACTGTGTGTCCATGTGCATTACGATGTCATGTAAATGTTGAACCAATAACTGAAGAACTGATTTTTTGTCTGAAGTAAATCTTTCCTGTTTTTGTTTAACAGTTGGTTGTATTGTTTTTTTCAAATGTTAAATTGGTTTAAGTTAGTAACAATTACTAACGAACTCAGGTTAGCCACCTCTCATTACAAATCCACCAAACTAGAGGCGCTACAGTTGTCTATGCTGTTCAGTTTACCAGCCTTATCTTTAACAACAGGCACTAACAGTACTGACATAATAGAGTTCGGTAGAACACCATGAACCATAATTCCAGTGAGACACATGGCTAGAAATGGACTGAGTCTATAACTGGCATTTTTTAGATGCTCTGCAGAAATGGAATCCATACCACAAGCTTTGTTGTTGTCTAGCATGTGGATGGCATCATAAATATCTACTGATCTAACTATCAAGTCTGCAGAGATACCTTTATATTGATTATCAATTCTCACTGTGTTACTTTGAACACAATTAAATAGTTTACTGTAGTGCTCATGCCATAGATCAGCAATCTTCTCTGGACAACTAACCCCTTTGATATCAGAAGGGAGGGGAGTTCTGTTATTATTTATGATCTTGACCTCCTTCCAGAAGTCAGTAAGATTGTTATTCTGCATCTTTCTGGCCAGCGAGTCTGCTCTCATTGTGTTTTCATTTCTCTTAATGAAACGAGTGCATATTTAAATCTAGCATTTGTGAGGTTTTTGTTATCAAGCAGCACTCCCTGTCTGGGTCTGCCTGCCTCTGACCAGACTCTAAAGGCTTCTCTAGCAGCAGCATGTTGCTCAGACACAAACTCATTCCAGACAGGCCGTGCGTTAGGGACCTTACTCTTGTGATTAATAAAAGGTTCACTGGAAGCATAAAGACATTTGACAATATCATCATACATGGCACAGAGCTTTTCAGCATGATGTTTATCCTTGCAGTTCATATCCGTGCACATTAGGGCATCCCTAGAAAATGCAACATCACTATGTAAGCTGTCAGTTAATAGAGAATATCTGTGCATAACCTCTTTGGTCAATTTTGACCAGTCCAGTTTTCTTGGGGGGCCAGCAACAAGGGTACACTCTCAACATTTAGCAGCATAGCAACTGGTATGTGATCAGTGGTGGCCAGCCCATAACACATCTCTATACTTTCCAGTGAGTCATGAGCATCGGCTGTGGTTACAATATGGTCTAGCCAGGAAGTTGTGTGCCACGTTTCACTTATATAGGTAAAACTTGTATCAGGCAATAACGCTTGATATAATTAATTTAGTTTCATTACAGAACTGCTGCAGATGTTGTGCGAATAAACACTTATCTGACATGTCAGCATTAAAATCACCCATGACATAGACACAACATGAACTATTGTCCTCTATGAAGGACTGAATAAAAGCTAACCTGTTCTGAAATTCATCCTCATGGTCATAAGATTCATATGGTGTGTACTCATTTACAATAGTACATTTATTTTCATTGTGATTAAACTCCAACCCAATAGCCCAGTCAACGTTAAGCCACACCACCTTTACCGTTGGGTCATATTTTATGTTCCACAGTATAGCTACACCACCAGCTATCCTCCCACAAACCATTCTCATGATGAGATCGGTAGTGGACTCTCCAGCACCATGAAAGTTCTTGTGTAGGGAGTTCAATTTGTCCAGATCTTGCTTGGCCATCCAGGTTTCTTGAAGGCAGACAATGTCACTCTCGTCCAGCAATGTGTCCACCACCAAACGTCTTGATCTATCAGCAGCAGTATGTCCTACTCGGAGGCCACGAGCGTTGTAGGATACAACCCGCATTAATGATCTACCACGGACCCATCAGGGCAGCTGGCCGGTGTGTCTGTCTCCCTGGTCTCTACATATAGGCCTACATTCAACCCAGCATCATGACTGAGCTGAAGCTCGGTACCCTGAGAGCGGGGGGTATGCTCTGGTCGAGCTTTTTTGAAAGTATAGACCAAGGGTAATTACCACACCACAACTGTCCCACCATTACCCATAGGTGGCGCTGCATTCCACGCCCTAAAGCACAAAGGCTTTCTGGAATGGATAGGCTAACCAAGCCCCCTCCCTTCACTCCTTGGGTTGAAATAAAGGCCCTTGTGGATCTTGATGGTATTATATTTCAGATTTGGTATCCCATTGGTAATTCTGCAGCATAGATTTTTCTATACAGTTCCAATTTGTCAAGAATATACATTTTTCAATGGTTCGCAATGTTTGGAGGAATCCGCCATTACTGCTTGCAGTTATATTTATTATTATTCTTGTTCCATGGAAGTCAATGGCAGCACCTAGAACACTTCGACAACTTTTTGTGAAATTTGGCACACTCATTAAGGACAGTTGATTCTATACCTACACCAAGTTTCATGTCTCCCATTAGACCACTCCAGCGCCACCAACGGGTCAAAGTTGGACTTGTGTTTACACACGCAACTTTTGAACCGTATGACCCATTTTCAAAAATGAGGTACCATTGGATTCCCTGGTTCAAGCCGAGTTCAACGCACCCCATGGCGTCAATTTCCGGTTATATAGATTTTCCGCTACTTCCGGTTTTATAAAAAACCTTTGAAAGCCTACTCCTCCTACAATTTTTGTCATATCTTCTTCAAAGTTACCAGAGATGATCTTCAGACCAAGCCTCACAAAAGTTATCGAAAAGAATTTTGATCCTCACAACCGTTTGTCCGGTACAGCCAATCAAATTCATCAGAAAAGCCGCCAAACAGGATGTGAAGTCATGTCTCAGCAAATCTTTGAGATATCAACACGAAACTTGGTATATCGATGGAAGACACTACAACATGTTACCGTGTGCAAAGGCAACTTCATATCTCCAAAAATGATTGATATAAAGCAAATTGAACTTATCGCTAACGCTAAAATAATGCTTTACACATCAGCCAGTCAAAAACTGATACTCTGATTCAATCACAAGTTCATATGAAGACTCTTGAGAATGTTTATAACACAAATCTGTGAAAAAGTTGACTGTAAGATCAAATGTCGATTTTTGGTGAATATTTGAAACATGCTTGCTTGGCTAATTTCTAGCCAAATTTCCAATGAATGTCTCCCCTCCTCCTGCCCGCGCGTGCTCCACATCCTCACACACTCAGCCTTAACTTACACACGCGCGGGCTTGGCAAGACGCACACGCAACATTTCAGGAGAGTGTGGGCTGACCAAGCCCCCACTCATTCCTTGGTTTCTAGCAAAGGCCTTGTGGATCTTGTAATCTTGGATCTCTTAACAAAAGCTGATCTTTTTAGTATTGCATTTCTGATTTTGTATGCAATGGTAAAAAGTTATACAAATCCTGAAACATTGATATATATATAAGTATTTATATATATAAATCTTTATTTCAGACGCCAAGTTACACATAAAATAACAGACATAGAGCTATAAAAAAGAGAGTAAAACAAAAACATAAAACATAGATAATACAGTGCATAAAAAGTATGAAGACAGTTGTGCCAATGTAGTCTTAAGTTCCAAGTAATCGATAGCAGCTCTTTAGAGGGTTGACCAGAGCCTCTACTATTCAGTTCTCAGACTTGTCCAGTCGACACATGAAACCATACATCAGTTGTCTCAGGATTGCCTTACAGGTTGGTACGTGCTTTTGACACAAACAACTGACTAGCACTATGCCACCTTGGCACATTAAGTAGCAATCTAAAAGCATCATTGTAGGCTACTTTCAGTATCTGTATACTCCTTTTCCTCTACATAGACCACAAATGAGCAGTGTACAATGGTGTTATGTAGGTTCTAAACAGGGAACATTTAACTGAATCTGAGCACATAGAAAACGTCCTTAATAACATACTGGCCTGAGAATATATTTGACAGCGCTGTTGATACATATCGTTGTCATCTGTCCAATCATCAGAAATGACATGGCCCAGATATTTTATTTCCTCACAAACACCAAGAGGACTGCCAGATAAATAAAAGGTAGGGAAGGTTAATTTCCTGTCCTGATTACTTCTGACTATCATTATGTGGCTTTTCTTTGCATTATATTTTATATCATGATCTAAGCCATACTGAGAGCACACCCATAGCATCTGTTGCAACAGGCTGAGTGGAACCAGATCATCTGCGTACATCAGATGATTGACAATAGATTCACCAACAAGACAGCCTGTATTTGTCTTATTCAGCTGGCTTGATAAGTCGTCCATATCCATATTAAACAAAAAGGGAAATCAAATTCCTCCTTGTCGAACTCCGTTAAGGAGCTGATACAACATTGTCCCATTTAACATGAAAAGTTTGATTGGCATACCAGAACACCAAAATCTTCACAAGAGGTTTAGGGACACCTCTCGCTATTAGCTTCATAAACAGTTTTTCATGACAAATTCGATCGAAAGCTTTGTAAGCATCAATAAAGCATAAAAATACAGATGAATTAAGACTTGTGTACCTGAGACAATCTCCTTCAGAGCATAGATACAGAGATCAGTACCATGTTTTCTTTTAAAACCAAACTGATTGTCTGCAGTCAGAATATACATTTCCAATTTAGCTACCTAAACTGTCCAAGCAACCAGAACTGGTATATCATCTTGTTAGCAAATCAAATTGTTCATAACAGGATCATGTGTCAAGAAGCTAGACTACAAGCTTCCGGCTCCGAAATAACAGTAATACAAGGCTGCTGAGCTTTAAATAAATATTGTCAAACCCTGTCAAAAGTAACATATAAAATTTGAGTGAGAGGTTGTTTTTAACATCTGATTGTATAATGTGTTGCAGTTGGAGAGTGTAAGCTGTGTTGTTTCTAATACTTGTTGAGTGTACTGTAGACTGAACTGGCTGGTGAAGAGACCATGAGCTGGCTGATGATGGGAGACTGAGCTGGCTGGAGATGGTAGCCCGATCTGACTGGAGATGGTAGACTGATTTGGGATGGGAGATTTAGCTGACTAGTCCCTGAAGCTATTGAAATGGTACTTTGCCTCTGAAGCAACCTAATCCCTACCACGGATATACAGTCAGAGGTTTTCATCCATTTGCCTGTCAGCAGAAACTAGCAACTTGTCAGCTATGTGTGTATCACACACTATACATTTGAGACACGGACTGTCTCTCCACCTTCAAGAGAAGGCTCAAGACGAACTTGTTCAGTACAATGGTACTTAAGAATGGTTTGCTGAACCCAACGCAAGTTTCCTCAAGGATCACAATGACTCTTGCTTAGACTGTTGCTCTTGTTGGTTAGTGGTAGCTGATTTAAACTGTTGTATTCTATTTGAGTTATTCCTATTTGTAATGCTTTCCTACAGGTACACTTGCACTTAGAGATTAATGTTATGTAATTTTAACTTGTTTAACTACATGCTCTTATGGTTTCTTCCCTTTAGCACTATTTTTTGGTTGTTTACAATATGTACTTCTTGTTTTTGACTACTTGCAATGCTGTGGGGCTATCTTGTTGTTATTATCAGTGACCTATGCACTTTGTAAAGCTCTCTCTTGGAAGTCGCTTTGGATAAAAGCGTCTGCTAAATGAATAAATGTAATGTAAATGTACATTTTTACTTAGTCTCTTTCTGCTAAATGTTCGTTTGGTGTATTTTTCCCTTTTGCATATAATGTTGAATGGGATGTCTAGTTCACTGTGATACACCAACTCTAGTAAGGCTTGAGCATAGGGCTCGAATTGTAGTTGCTTCCTCAGGGAAAGGTTCCCTTTAGGGCTTGTATCTTTGTGTATTACAAGACAAAAGTGAAGGAAAGAAAGTAGTTATTTTAAATCAGATCATTTCTTGAACTATATATTTAGTTATTATAAATAATATTCACATAAAATGCACTTCCAATTAATAATATAGCCTAACAAATATGCTCGTTCAAGTGTAATGTTGCTATGCTTCTTTACGGAATACCTGAATAATACAATTGTTTGACTTGTTTTTATGCATTTGAAGGTCTGTCACCCACTGACAGTATTACCGGCTCACCAAAATGCATGTGAATGTTTACGTCCTACGTTGAATATTGGGGTACACGATTGGTGGATGTTATGAAGGTGTCACGTATATGAGCTCTGATTGGATGCGGACTATAGGTGTCCTGAAAACTTGCCTGTGTCGATAAAGAAACAAAATGTTTGTTCGTTGAAAAATGTGCAGTAACTGGACATGCAAACACATTGTAAAAGGGTTGAAGGAAAGTATTAAAGCGATACAGAAAAATCCTGCTCCTCTATCGCGAGGGATCGTTCTAATGCACGATTTTGAGCTTCAGCACTCCACCTTCAGGACCCAAACAAGAAGACTTATTTCATCTCTGAAGACCTGAAGACAACTAGCGTTACTACTGCAGCCCTTTTCATTTTCCTTGTTGCACTATTTGACCGTGAGTAATCATTACATATAACGACAGTAGCCTACAACATGTATCTTAGCGTTATTATATGTATGATAATTGGAAGACTATTTGATATAGTTTTAAGGCGTGTTATTAGCTAACAAGATATTAGCTAATTTGAGCTAGGCTAGGTGAGCTAAGGATTTCTTTGTTTACAGTATATATTGCAGGCTTGCAAGCTATAAAACTTTTAACATTATTGTCATGTTACGCTGTGGGACCGACATTCGAACGATCACATATTGTGACGCTGCTCATTAACGGGTTACGTTCTACAGTACGTTTGTAACTTGTTTGGTAAGATAGCTGTAGTGCTAGCCGTAGCCTAGTGCTAATTGGTTTGAGAAACAGCCATTTTAGAAGGTGTCCGGATAATTTAACTCAAACATTGTGACCAAGGATAGTGCTAACAAAGTGTTAAATAACTCTCGATTTTGTGGAAAATAGAAAACATTTAAGCGAACGTTTGAAGTCGGTCTGAAAGTGGTTAAGAAGTATCAGCGGAAATTCCAGGAATTATTTCATTGTTTGTTCTCGAAACTATATAGCGAAATTTTAAACAAATATGTAGACACATACCCCTTAATGCTATTAAAAGGTCAAGGGCTCGTACTAATGTAACATTTTATCTATATATACACAAATTTGTTTTTATAGTCTTCAATCTATCTGCTTCTTAATATCTACAGACTTACATTCGAATGTACACAGTTGAAATAGAATACAGGGAAATATTGGATGTGTAAAGTAAAAAGAGGTTGGTGTCTTGAGAATTCAAACCATCTTATCATGTTCTTAAAGGTCTTAAAGGTACTAGAACTGTTGAGCATGAAGTTACAATTATTTAAGATTATGAAATAGTTGTTCAGTAGTGTGGTATGTGGCTTTTTATAGTTGTGATTTTTTCTGTATTTTTTAGATGCCACGTTCCAGCAAACGTTCTACAGCGGCCAAGAAGAACTGGGCTCGTTCAGATGACCAAGGGTCCACTTTCGAGGTTAGAAAAATGAATGTGAATGGTTGAATGAGGATTCTTAACATCACTGTTACATTTTTCAATGGTTCGCAATGTTTGGAGGAATCCGCCATTACTGCTTGCAGTTATATTTAGGATTCCTCCGTCAGGAGGAAACCTATTGTTATTGTTAGTTTTATTAGGATTCCTCCGTCAGGAGGAAACCTATTGTTATTGTTAGTTAGGATTCCTCCGTCAGGAGGAAACCTATTGTTATTGTTAGTTTTATTATTATTATTATTCTTGTTCCATGGAAGTCAATGGCAGCCCCTAGAACACTTCGACAACTTTTTGTGAAATTTGGCACACTCATTAAGGACAGTTGATTCTATACCTACACCAAGTTTCATGTCTCCCATTAGACCACTCCAGCGCCACCAATGGGTCAAAGTTGGACTTGTGTTTACACACGCAACTTTTGAACCGTATGACCCATTTTCAAAAATGAGGTACCATTGGATTCCCTGGTTCAAGCCGAGTTCAACGCACCCCATGGCGTCAATTTCCGGTTATGTAGATTTTCCGCTATTTCCGGTTTTATCAAAAACCTTTGAAAGCCTACTCCTCCTACAATTTTTGTCATATCTTCTTCAAAGTTACCAGAGATGATCTTCAGACCAAGCCTCACAAAAGTTATCGAAAATAATTTTGATCCTCGCAACCGTTTGTCCGGTACAGCCAATCAAATTCATCAGAAAAGCCGCCAAACAGGATGTGAAGTCATGTCTCAGCAAATCTTTGAGATATCAACACGAAACTTGGTATATCGATGGAAGACACTACAACATGTTACCGTGTGCAAAGGCAACTTCATATCTCCAAAAATGATTGATATAAAGCAAATTGAACTTATCGCTAACGCTAAAATAATGCTTTACACATCAGCCAGTCAAAAACTGATACTCTGATTCAATCACAAGTTCATATGAAGACTCTTGAGAATGTTTATAACACAAATCTGTGAAAAAGTTGACTGTAAGATCAAAGGTCGATTTTTGGTGAATATTTGAAACATGCTTGCTTGGCTAATTTCTAGCCAAATTTCCAATGAATGTCTCCCCTCCTCCTGCCCGCGCGTGCTCCACATCCTCACACACTCAGCCTTAACTTACACACGCGCGGGCTTGGCAAGACGCACACGCAACATTTCAGGAGAGTGTGGGCTGACCAAGCCCCCACTCATTCCTTGGTTTCTAGCCAAGGCCTTGTGGATCTTGTAATCTTGGATCTCTTAACAAAAGCTGATCTTTTTAGTATTGCATTTCCGATTTTGTATGCAATGGTAAAAAGTTATACAAATCCTGAAACATTGATATATATATATATGTATTTATATATATATAAATCTTTATTTCAGACGCCAAGTTCCACGTAAAATAACAGACATAGAGCTATAAAAAAGAGAGTAAAACGAAAACATAAAACATAGATAATACAGTGCATAAAAAGTATGAAGACTTTTGTGCCAATGTAGTCTTAAGTTCCAAGTAATCGATAGCAGCTCTTTAGAGGGTTGACCAGGGCCTCTACTATTCAGTTCTCAGACTTGTCCAGTCGACACATGAAACCATACATCAGTTGTCTCAGGAGTGCCTTACAGGTTGGTACGTGCTTAGACAGAAACAACTGACCAGCACTATGCCACCTAGGCACATTAAGTAGCAATCTAAAAGCATCATTGAAACCATACATCAGTTGTCTCAGGATTGCCTTACAGGTTGGTACGTGCTTAGACACAAACAACTGACTAGCACTATGCCACCTTGGCACATTAAGTAGCAATCTAAAAGCATCATTGTAGGCTACTTTCAGTATCTGTATACTCCTTTACCTGTACATAGACCACAAATGAGCAGTGTACAATGGTGTTATGTAGGTTCTAAACAGGGAACATTTAACTGAATCTGAGCACATAGAAAACGTCCTTAATAACATACTGGCCTGAGAATATATTTGACAGCGCTGTTGATACATATCGTTGTCATCTGTCCAATCATCAGAAATGACATGGCAGATATTTTATTTCCTCACAAACACCAAGGGGACTGCCAGATAAATAAAAGGTAGGGAAGGTTAATTTCCTGTCCTGATTACTTCTGACTATCATTATGTGGCTTTTCTTTGCATTATATTTTATATCATGATCTAAGCCATACTGAGAGCACACCCATAGCATCTGTTGCAACAGGCTGAGTGGAACCAGATAATCTGCGTACATCAGATGATTGACAATAGATTCACCAACAAGACAGCCTGTATTTGTCTTATTCAGCTGGCTTGATAAGTCGTCCATATCCATATTAAACAAAAAGGGAAATCAAATTCCTCCTTGTCGAACTCCGTTACCAACATGGAAAGCAGCTGATACAACATTGTCCCATTTAACATGAAAAGTTTGATTGGCATACCAGAACACCAAAATCCTCACAAGAGGTTTAGGGAAACCTCTCGCTATTAGCTTCATAAACAGTTTTTCATGACAAATTCGATCGAAAGCTTTGTAAGCATCAATAAAGCATAAAAATACAGATGAATTAAGACTTGTGTACCTGAGACAATCTCCTTCAGAGCATAGATACAGAGATCAGTACCATGTTTTCTTTTAAAACCAAACTGATTTTCTGCAGTCAGAATATACATTTCCAATTTCAATCAAATAATTCTCTCAAACACTTTAGACAAGATACTGGCCAATGCAATGGGTCGATAGTTGTCTATGCTGTTCAGTTTACCAGCCTTATCTTTAACAACAGGCACTAACAGTACTGACATAATAGAGTTCGGTAGAACACCATGAACCATAATTCCAGTGAGACACATGGCTAGAAATGGACTGAGTCTATAACTGGCATTTTTTAGATGCTCTGCAGAAATGCAATCCATACCACAAGCTTTGTTGTTGTCTAGCATGTGGATGGCATCATAAATATCTACTGATCTAACTATCAAGTCTGCAGAGATACCTTTATATTCATTATCAATTCTCACTGTGTTACTTTTAACACAATTAAATAGTTTACTGTAGTGCTCATGCCATAGATCAGCAATCTTCTCTGGACAACTAACCCCTTGGATATCAGAAGGGAGGGAAGTTCTGTTATTACTTATGATCTTGACCTCCTTCCAGAAGTCAGTAAGATTGTTATTTTGCATCTTTCTGGCCAGCGAGTCTGCTCTCATTGTGTTTTCATTTCTCTTAATGAAACGACTGCATATTTAAATCTAGCATTTGTGAGGTTTTTGTTATCAAGCAGCACTCCCTGTCTGGGTCTGCCTGCCTCTGACCAGACTCTAAAGGCTTCTCTAGCAGCAGCATGTTGCTCAGACACAAACTCATTCCAGACAGGCCGTGCGTTAGGGACCTTACTCTTGTGATTAATAAAAGGTTCACTGAAAGCATAAAGACATTTGACAATATCATCATACATGGCACAGAGCTTTTCAGCATGATGTTTATCCTTGCAGTTCATATCCGTGCACATTAGGGCATCCCTAGAAAATGCAACATCACTATGTAAGCTGTCAGTTAATAGAAAATATCTGTGCATAACCTCTTTGGTCAATTTTGACCAGTCCAGTTTTCTTGGGGGGCCAGCAACAAGGGTACACTCTCAACATTTAGCAGCATAGCAACTGGTATGTGATCAGTGGTGGCCAGCCCATAACACATCTCTATACTTTCCAGTGAGTCATGAGCATCGGCTGTGGTTACAAATCAAATCAAATCAAATTTATTTGTATAGCCCTTTTTACACGCAAGCATGTCACAGAGGGCTTCACATGCGCCCATAGAACTGCCCCTCAACCAACCTAAACCCTCAAGGAAGACAAGGAAAAACTCCCAGAAAAACTCCCACCGGGAGAAAAAATGGAAGAAACCTAGGGAGGAGCAATTCAGAGAGGGATCCCCTCCTCCAGAGACGGTTGGTAAGAGAGAGGAGCAGAACACAAGCTAAACATAGTCATACAGTGTCAATGGGTTTTGAAACACCAAAATCCATTGTTCGGCTTTATAGACGTTGGATGGGACCGGGAAACTCGCTGTTGGCCGTCATGGAGACTGGATTCCGGGTGACGACCTGGTTCAGCGTTGGCAGACCGACGACCAAGCAGGTCCTGACAGCTCAAACCCCCCACACCACAGGGAATGTGTGGGGGGGGGACAGAGAGGAGAGCAGGGATTAGAGAATGCCAGGAGCAGCTAACAGTTACAGTCAAAATAGAATGAGATCCCCACCGGTCAAGTGTGGACTAGTGCAGCAATTTAACAGAGCAAAAAGGGTATTTGATGCAGCCCCACACACCAAAACAACGACAGCCCCCCTCAGTTGGAACATGAAATCTGTTCCAGGGGAAAGAACTCTAAAGTAGGTTATACTTATACGAATAAGGATGAAAACAGCCAGTCCCCCGTTGTCTCCAACTAGTAATAAAAACTATAACAGTAACAATATACAGCAACGGAACTATAATAATAATAATACTAACAATATACAGTAACAGGTTTACTTTATTTGTAACATCTAGCTGGGCAATGTGAACATAAGCTATAATTAAAATTTAAAAGTTACATGTGATACACACATAGGCAAGCACACATCCCAGGTTTACATAGAAAGTACACACATACTTCCCTTTAACAATCATAGAATTGACTAAACAAGAACGTTTTTAATCTAGTTTTAAATGTTGAGACAGTATCAGCTTCCTTAATTGAGATGGGTAATTTGTTCCAAAGAAGAGGTGCTCTATATGAGAACGCCCTACCTCCAGCAGTTTTTTTCTTAACTTTGGGTATTACCAGATAGCCGGCATTTTGAGATCTTAGAGACCTTGCGGGGCAATAGGGTGCAAGGAGACCGGAGAGGTACAGTGGTGCCAATCCATGCAGAGATTTGTAAGTTAGTAGTAGAACTTTGAAATCAGCTCTGGCTTGGATAGGGAGCCAGTGTAAAGAGATAAGAGTCGATGTTATATGATCAAACTTTCTAGTTTTAGTCAATAGTCTAGCAGCAGCATTTTGCACCCGCTGTAAGTTTTTTAGGTAGGTAATTGGGAGGCCAGAGAACAACACATTGCAGTAGTCCAATCGGGACGTAACAAAAGCATGTATTAGTTTTTCAGCATCATCCTTTGAGAGGAATTTTCGTATTTTGGCAATATTACGTAGATGGAAAAATGCTGTTCTGGTGATTTGCTTAATATGGTACTCAAACGAAAGGTCTGGGTCCATTGTGACTCCCAGATTTTTTACCAGCTGGCTTTGAGATACTTTGACGCCGTCTAAGTCTAAGGTTAGATGGGATAAATTATTTCGGTGTTTTTTCGGACCAAAAATTTGAACCTCGGTTTTATCCGAATTAAGAAGAAGGAAATTTGCAGTCATCCAAGTTTTCAACCCGGAAACACAGGTTTCCATAGCATGTGGAAATTCTCCCGGCTTTATAGACATGTATAGCTGAGTATCATCTGCATAGCAGTGAAAATCTACCCCAAAACTTCTAATTATGTTTCCTAAAGGCAACATATAGAGTGAAAATAACAGAGGGCCTAAAACTGAACCCTGTGGTACTCCGTATTTTACAATGGAGCTCCTGGATGAGCAACCATCATAGTGGACATATTGTGATCTATCAGATAGATACGATCTGAACCACTGAAGTGAAGTACCAGAAATCCCAACATAGTTCTCCATACGTTCCAGGAGAATCTCATGATCTACAGTGTCAAAAGCTGCACTTAGGTCTAGAAGAACAAGGACAGAGCTAAAGCCCGCGTCAGAGGCTAATAATAGATCATTGACTACCTTGGCTAATGCAGTTTCAGTGCTGTGGTGAAGACGAAATCCAGACTGGAGAGGTTCATAGAGCTGATTTGAGGAGAGGTGCTCAGTGAGCTGTTTTGCCACAGCTTTTTCCAAAATTTTGGAGAGAGATGGCAAATTTGAAATGGGCCTGTAATTGCTAAGACAACCTGGATCCAGGTTTGGTTTTTTAAGAAGGTGCTTGATAATAGCTTGTTTGAAATCGTCAGTGACTTGTCCAGTTACAAGAGATTCATTAATAATACTAAGCATGGGCGGTCCATGGGCGGTTACAATATGGTCTAGCCAGGAAGTTGTGTGCCACGTTTCACTTATATAGGTAAAACTTGTATCAGGCAATAACGCTTGATATAATTAATTTAGTTTCATTACAGAACTGCTGCAGATGTTGTGCGAATAAACGCTTATCTGACATGTCAGCATTAAAATCACCCATGACATAGACACAACATGAACTATTGTCCTCTATGAAGGACTGAATAAAAGCTAACCTGTTCTGAAATTCATCCTCATGGTCATAGGATTCATATGGTGTGTACACATTTACAATAGTAAATTTATTTTCATTGTGATTAAACTCCAACCCAATAGCCCAGTCAACGTTAAGCCACACCACCTTTACCGTTGGGTCATATTTTATGTTCCACAGTATAGCTACACCACCAGCTATCCTCCCACAAACCATTCTCATGCTGAGATCGGTAGGGGACTCTCCAGCACCATGAAAGTTCTTGTGTAGGGAGTTCAATTTGTCCAGATCTTGCTTGGCCATCCAGGTTTCTTGAAGGCAGACAATGTCACTCTCGTCCAGCAATGTGTCCACCACCAAACGTCTTGATCTATCAGCCGCAGTATGTCCTACTCGGAGGCCACGAGCGTTGTAGGATACAACCCGCATTAATGATCTACCACGGACCCATCAGGGCAGCTGGCCGGTGTGTCTGTCTCCCTGGTCTCTACATAAAGGCCTACATTCATCCCAGCATCATGACTGAGCTGAAGCTTGGTACCCTGAGAGCGGGGGGTATGCTCTGGTCGAGCTTTTTTGAAAGTATAGACCAAGGGTAATTACCACACCACAACTGTCCCACCATTACCCATAGGTGGCGCTACATTCCACGCCCTAAAGCACAAAGGCTTTCTGGAATGGATAGGCTAACCAAGCCCCCTCCCTTCACTCATTGGGTTGAAATAAAGGCCCTTGTGGATCTTGATGGTATTATATTTCAGATTTGGTATCCCATTGGTAATTCTGCAGCATAGATTTTTCTATACAGTTCCAATTTGTCAAGAATATACATTTTTCAATGGTTCGCAATGTTTGGAGGAATCCGCCATTACTGCTTGCAGTTATATTTTTATTATTATTATTATTCTTGTTCCATGGAAGTCAATGGCAGCCCCTAGAACCCTTCGACAACTTTTTGTGAAATTTGGCACACTCATTAAAGACAGTTGATTCTATACCTACACCAAGTTTCATGTCTCCCATTAGACCACTCCAGCGCCACCAACGGGTCAAAGTTGGACTTGTGTTTACACACGCAACTTTTGAACCGTATGACCCATTTTCAAAAATGAGGTACCATTGGATTCCCTGGATCAAGCCGAGTTCAACGCACCCCATGGCGTCAATTTCCGGTTATATAGATTTTCCGCTATTTCCGGTTTTATCAAAAACCTTTGAAAGCCTACTCCTCCTACAATTTTTGTCATATCTTCTTCAAAGTTACCAGAGATGATCTTCAGACCAAGCGTCACAAAAGTTATCGAAAAGAATTTTGATCCTCACAACCGTTTGTCCGGTACAGCCAATCAAATTCATCAGAAAAGCCGCCAAACAGGATGTGAAGTCATGTCTCAGCAAATCTTTGAGATATCAACACGAAACTTGGTATATCGATGGAAGACACTACAACATGTTACCGTGTGCAAAGGCAACTTCATATCTCCAAAAATGATTGATATAAAGCAAATTGAACTTATCGCTAACGCTAAAATAATGCTTTACACATCAGCCAGTCAAAAACTAATACTCTGATTCAATCACAAGTTCATATGAAGACTCTTGAGAATGTTTATAACACAAATCTGTGACAAAGTTGACTGTAAGATCAAAGGTCGATTTTTGGTGAATATTTGAAACATGCTTGCTTGGCTAATTTCTAGCCAAATTTCCAATGAATGTCTCCCCTCCTCCTGCCCGCGCGTGCTCCACATCCTCACACACTCAGCCTTAACTTACACACGCGCGGGCTTGGCAAGACGCACACGCAACATTTCAGGAGAGTGTGGGCTGACCAAGCCCCCACTCATTCCTTAGTCTCTAGCAAAGGCCTTGTGGATCTTGTAATCTTGGATCTCTTAACAAAAGCTGATCTTTTTGGTATTGCATTTCCGATTTTGTATGCAATGGTAAAAAGTTATACAAATCCTTAAACATTGATATATATATATATGTATTTATATATATATAAATCTTTATTTCAGACGCCAAGTTCCACATAAAATAACAGACATAGAGCTATAAAAAAGAGAGTAAAACAAAAACATAAAACATAGACAATACAGTGCATAAAAAGTATGAAGACTTTTGTGCCAATGTAGTCTTAAGTTCCAAGTAATCGATAGCAGCTCTTTAGAGGGTTGACCAGAGCCTCTACTATTCAGTTCTCAGACTTGTCCAGTCGACACATGAAACCATACATCAGTTGTGTCAGGAGTGCCTTACAGGTTGGTACGTGCTTAGACAGAAACAACTGACCAGCACTATGCCACCTAGGCACATTAAGTAGCAATCTAAAAGCATCATTGAAACCATACATCAGTTGTCTCAGGATTGCCTTACAGGTTGGTACGTGCTTAGACACAAACAACTGACTAGCACTATGCCACCTTGGCACATTAAGTAGCAATCTAAAAGCATCATTGTAGGCTACTTTCAGTATCTGTATACTCCTTTTCCTGTACATAGACCACAAATGAGCAGTGTACAATGGTGTTATGTAGGTTCTAAACAGGGAACATTTAACTGAATCTGAGCACATAGAAAACGTCCTTAATAACATACTGGCCTGAGAATACATTTGACAGTGCTGTTGATACATATCGTTGTCATCTGTCCAATCATCACAAATGACATGGCCCAGATATTTTATTTCCTCACAAACACCAAGGGGACTGCCAGATAAATAAAAGGTAGGGAAGGTTGATTTCCTGTCCTGATTACTTCTGACTATCATTATGTGGCTTTTCTTTGCATTATATTTTATATCATGATCTAAGCCATACTGAGAGCACACCCATAGCATCTGTTGCAACAGGCTGAGTGGAACCAGATCATTTGCGTACATCAGATGATTGACAATAGATTCACCAACAAGACAGCCTGTATTTGTCTTATTCAGCTGGCTTGACAAGTCGTCCATATCCATATTAAACAAAAAGGGAAATCAAATTCCTCCTTGTCGAACTCCGTTACCAACATGGAAAGGAGCTGATACAACATTGTCCCATTTAACATGAAAAGTTTGATTGGCATACCAGAACACCAAAATCCTCACAAGAGGTTTAGGGACACCTCTCGCTATTAGCTTCATAAACAGTTTTTCATGACAAATTCGATCGAAAGCTTTGTAAGCATCAATAAAGCATAAAAATACAGATGAATTAAGACTTGTGTACCTGAGACAATCTCCTTCAGAGCACAGATACAGAGATCAGTACCATGTTTTCTTTTAAAACCAAACTGATTTTCTGCAGTCAGAATATACATTTCCAATTTCAATCAAATAATTCTCTCAAACACTTTAGACAAGATACTGGCCAATGCAATGGGTCGATAGTTGTGTAGCCCGGGTGGTAAACATTTCTGTTGAAACAATCCTATTACATAAATATAAAAGTTTGAATACATAATACTTAAGTTCATAGTTTAATAAATAGACTTTAAGGTTTGAGAGTATGATTTTGATTTGATGAGAAATGCATATTGTTCATGTTTTACTGAATACAGCATTTGGAAATGTATATCTGTTGTTTAAAAAACGCATGTTAAAATGTACCGGTTACAAATATGAAGAGAGTAAGATGAATGTTTTGTGAATCTATGTTGTTGCTTTAATTTTGATTATGATGTTAAGCCAATCCGGTTTGAGGTCAAAGGGCAGGGTAACACGGGAAGTTGGGGTAGATGAGGTTGGAGTAGAAAAAGACAGAGCGAGCGGAGGAGTTGGAGGGAGAAGAAAATTGTAGCGTACGGTAAAATACCAAGAGTGAAGATTTTATATTATCATTAGTGGTGTTATGTTTATATTGTTGGGTGAATATCTCAACCAACAACAATAACCCAGAAAGAGGAGTTTGGCTGTTGGCGGTTTTGGATTAAGCACGGGCTTTGCCGCCAGACTAGCGACAGCGAGTGCCAGGTTGGAGCCGGTGGAGGTCGGGATTGTCGTCGTCCTCAGTCTTCTTCCTGAGTTGGTTCGTCTCGTAAATCCACGAGAGTATTTGGTCGGTCTCTCCTTCACCTGCTGCCGCCCTTCTGCCGCAGTGCGTGTGCTACCGCACTGCTGATCCGAGGTACCAGCTCCTTGTTATTTTGTGCCATCCTGGCGAAACAGCCATTTTGTTTACGGCTACAACGCACACGAGCTACACTCAGGCCTGCACCGTAGAACTGTACTGAATTAAGGTATTCGTGTAGTTAGCATTGCCGGCTAGTTTGTATTGTGTGTCCATGTGCATTACGATGTCATGTAAATGTTGAACCAATAACTGAAGAACTGATTTTTTGTCTGAAGTAAATCTTTCCTGTTTTTGTTTAACAGTTGGTTGTATTGTTTTTTTCATATGTTAAATTGGTTTAAGTTAGTAACAATTACTAACGAACTCAGGTTAGCCACCTCTCATTACAAATCCACCAAACTAGAGAGGCGCTACAGTTGTCTATGCTGTTCAGTTTACCAGCCTTATCTTTAACAACAGGCACTAACAGTACTGACATAATAGAGTTCGGTAGAACACCATGAACCATAATTCCAGTGAGACACATGGCTAGAAATGGACTGAGTCTATAACTGGCATTTTTTAGATGCTCTGCAGAAATGGAATCCATACCACAAGCTTTGTTGTTGTCTAGCATGTGGATGGCATCATAAATATCTACTGATCTAACTATCAAGTCTGCAGAGATACCTTTATATTGATTATCAATTCTCACTGTGTTACTTTGAACACAATTAAATAGTTTACTGTAGTGCTCATGCCATAGATCAGCAATCTTCTCTGGACAACTAACCCCTTTGATATCAGAAGGGAGGGGAGTTCTGTTATTATTTATGATCTTGACCTCCTTCCAGAAGTCAGTAAGATTGTTATTCTGCATCTTTCTGGCCAGCGAGTCTACTCTCATTGTGTTTTCATTTCTCTTAATGAAACGAGTGCATATTTAAATCTAGCATTTGTGAGGTTTTTGTTATCAAGCAGCACTCCCTGTCTGGGTCTGCCTGCCTCTGACCAGACTCTAAAGGCTTCTCTAGCAGCAGCATGTTGCTCAGACACAAACTCATTCCAGACAGGCCGTGCGTTAGGGACCTTACTCTTGTGATTAATAAAAGGTTCACTGGAAGCATAAAGACATTTGACAATATCATCATACATGGCACAGAGCTTTTCAGCATGATGTTTATCCTTGCAGTTCATATCCGTGCACATTAGGGCATCCCTAGAAAATGCAACATCACTATGTAAGCTGTCAGTTAATAGAGAATATCTGTGCCGAACCTCTTTGGTAAATTTTGACCAGTCCAGTTTTCTTGGGGGGCCAGCAACAAGGGTACAATCTCAACATTTAGCAGCATAGCAACTGGTATGTGATCAGTGGTGGCCAGCCCATAACACATCTCTATACTTTCCAGTGAGTCATGAGCATCGGCTGTGGTTACAATATGGTCTAGCCAGGAAGTTGTGTGCCACGTTTCACTTATATAGGTAAAACTTGTATCAGGCAATAACGCTTGATATAATTAATTTAGTTTCATTACAGAACTGCTGCAGATGTTGTGCGAATAAACGCTTATCTGACATTTCAGCATTAAAATCACCCATGACATAGACACAACATGAACTATTGTCCTCTATGAAGGACTGAATAAAAGCTAACCTGTTCTGAAATTCATCCTCATGGTCATAGGATTCATATGGTGTGTACACATTTACAATAGTAAATTTATTTTCATTGTGATTAAACTCCAACCCAATAGCCCAGTCAACGTTAAGCCACACCACCTTTACCGTTGGGTCATATTTTATGTTCCACAGTATAGCTACACCACCAGCTATCCTCCCACAAACCATTCTCATGCTGAGATTGGTAGTGGACTCTCCAGCACCATGAAAGTTCTTGTGTAGGGAGTTCAATTTGTCCAGATCTTGCTTGGCCATCCAGGTTTCTTGAAGGCAGACAATGTCACTCTCGTCCAGCAATGTGTCCACCACCAAACGTCTTGATCTATCAGCAGCAGTATGTCCTACTCGGAGGCCACGAGCGTTGTAGGATACAACCCGCATTAATGATCTACCACGGACCCATCAGGGCAGCTGGCCGGTGTGTCTGTCTCCCTGGTCTCTACATATAGGCCTACATTCATCCCAGCATCATGACTGAGCTGAAGCTCGGTACCCTGAGAGTGGGGGGTATGCTCTGGTCGAGCTTTTTTGAAAGTATAGACCAAGGGTAATTACCACACCACAACTGTCCCACCATTACCCATAGGTGGCGCTACATTCCACGCCCTAAAGCACAAAGGCTTTCTGGAACGGATAGGCTAACCAAGCCCCCTCCCTTCACTCCTTGGGTTGAAATAAAGGCCCTTGTGGATCTTGATGGTATTATATTTCAGATTTGGTATCCCATTGGTAATTCTGCAGCATAGATTTTTCTATACAGTTCCAATTTGTCAAGAATATACATTTTTCAATGGTTCGCAATGTTTGGAGGAATCCGCCATTACTGCTTGCAGTTATATTTAGGATTCCTCCGTCAGGAGGAAACCTATTGTTATTGTTAGTTTTATTATTATTAGGATTCCTCCGTCAGGAGGAAACCTATTGTTATTGTTAGTTTTATTATTATTATTATTCTTGTTCCATTGAAGTCAATGGCAGCCCCTAGAACCCTTCGACAACTTTTTGTGAAATTTGGCACACTCATTAAGGACAGTTGATTCTATACCTACACCAAGTTTCATGTCTCCCATTAGACCACTCCAGCGCCACCAACGGGTCAAAGTTGGACTTGTGTTTACACACGCAACTTTTGAACCGTATGACCCATTTTCAAAAATGAGGTACCATTGGATTCCCTGGATCAAGCCGAGTTCAACGCACCCCATGGCGTCAATTTCCGGTTATGTAGATTTTCCGCTATTTCCGGTTTTATCAAAAACCTTTGAAAGCCTACTCCTCCTACAATTGTTGTCATATCTTCTTCAAAGTTACCAGAGATGATCTTCAGACCAAGCCTCACAAAAGTTATCGAAAAGAATTTTGATCCTCACAACCGTTTGTCCGGTACAGCCAATCAAATTCATCAGAAAAGCCGCCAAACAGGATGTGAAGTCATGTCTCAGCAAATCTTTGAGATATCAACACGAAACTTGGTATATCGATGGAAGACACTACAACATGTTACCGTGTGCAAAGGCAACCTCATATCTCCAAAAATGATTGATATAAAGCAAATTGAACTTATCGCTAACGCTAAAATAATGCTTTACACATCAGCCAGTCAAAAACTGATACTCTGATTCAATCACAAGTTCATATGAAGACTCTTGAGAATGTTTATAACACAAATCTGTGAAAAGGTTGACTGTAAGATCAAAGGTCGATTTTTGGTGAATATTTGAAACATGCTTGCTTGGCTAATTTCTAGCCAAATTTCCAATGAATGTCTCCCCTCCTCCTGCCCGCGCGTGCTCCACATCCTCACACACTCAGCCTTAACTTACACACGCGCGGGCTTGGCAAGACGCACACGCAACATTTCAGGAGAGTGTGGGCTGACCAAGCCCCCACTCATTCCTTGGTTTCTAGCCAAGGCCTTGTGGATCTTGTAATCTTGGATCTCTTAACAAAAACTGATCTTTTTAGTATTGCATTTCCGATTTTGTATGCAATGGTAAAAAGTTATACAAATCCTGAAACATTGATATATATATATGTATTTATATATATATAAATCTTTATTTCAGACGCCAAGTTCCACATAAAATAACAGACATAGAGCTATAAAAAAGAGAGTAAAACGAAAACATAAAACATAGATAATACAGTGCATAAAAAGTATGAAGACTTTTGTGCCAATGTAGTCTTAAGTTCCAAGTAATCGATAGCAGCTCTTTAGAGGGTTGACCAGGGCCTCTACTATTCAGTTCTCAGACTTGTCCAGTCGACACATGAAACCATACATCAGTTGTCTCAGGAGTGCCTTACAGGTTGGTACGTGCTTAGACAGAAACAACTGACCAGCACTATGCCACCTAGGCACATTAAGTAGCAATCTAAAAGCATCATTGAAACCATACATCAGTTGTCTCAGGATTGCCTTACAGGTTGGTACGTGCTTAGACACAAACAACTGACTAGCACTATGCCACCTTGGCACATTAAGTAGCAATCTAAAAGCATCATTGTAGGCTACTTTCAGTATCTGTATACTCCTTTACCTGTACATAGACCACAAATGAGCAGTGTACAATGGTGTTATGTAGGTTCTAAACAGGGAACATTTAACTGAATCTGAGCACATAGAAAACGTCCTTAATAACATACTGGCCTGAGAATATATTTGACAGCGCTGTTGATACATATCGTTGTCATCTGTCCAATCATCAGAAATGACATGGCAGATATTTTATTTCCTCACAAACACCAAGGGGACTGCCAGATAAATAAAAGGTAGGGAAGGTTAATTTCCTGTCCTGATTACTTCTGACTATCATTATGTGGCTTTTCTTTGCATTATATTTTATATCATGATCTAAGCCATACTGAGAGCACACCCATAGCATCTGTTGCAACAGGCTGAGTGGAACCAGATAATCTGCGTACATCAGATGATTGACAATAGATTCACCAACAAGACAGCCTGTATTTGTCTTATTCAGCTGGCTTGATAAGTCGTCCATATCCATATTAAACAAAAAGGGAAATCAAATTCCTCCTTGTCGAACTCCGTTACCAACATGGAAAGCAGCTGATACAACATTGTCCCATTTAACATGAAAAGTTTGATTTGCATACCAGAACACCAAAATCCTCACAAGAGGTTTAGGGAAACCTCTCGCTATTAGCTTCATAAACAGTTTTTCATGACAAATTCGATCGAAAGCTTTGTAAGCATCAATAAAGCATAAAAATACAGATGAATTAAGACTTGTGTACCTGAGACAATCTCCTTCAGAGCATAGATACAGAGATCAGTACCATGTTTTCTTTTAAAACCAAACTGATTTTCTGCAGTCAGAATATACATTTCCAATTTCAATCAAATAATTCTCTCAAACACTTTAGACAAGATACTGGCCAATGCAATGGGTCGATAGTTGTGTAGCCCGGGTGGTAAACATTTCTGTTGAAACAATCCTATTACATAAATATAAAAGTTTGAATACATAATACTTAAGTTCATAGTTTAATAAATAGACTTTAAGGTTTGAGAGTATGATTTTGATTTGATGAGAAATGCATATTGTTCATGTTTTACTGAATACAGCATTTGGAAATGTATATCTGTTGTTTAAAAAACGCATGTTAAAATGTACCGGTTACAAATATGAAGAGAGTAAGATGAATGTTTTGTGAATCTATGTTGTTGCTTTAATTTTGATTATGATGTTAAGCCAATCCGGTTTGAGGTCAAAGGGCAGGGTAACACGGGAAGTTGGGGTAGATGAGGTTGGAGTAGAAAAAGACAGAGCGAGCGGAGGAGTTGGAGGGAGAAGAAAATTGTAGCGTACGGTAAAATACCAAGAGTGAAGATTTTATATTATCATTAGTGGTGTTATGTTTATATTGTTGGGTGAATATCTCAACCAACAACAATAACCCAGAAAGAGGAGTTTGGCTGTTGGCGGTTTTGGATAAAGCACGGGCTTTGCCGCCAGACTAGCGACAGCGAGTGCCAGGTTGGAGCCGGTGGAGGTCGGGATTGTCGTCGTCCTCAGTCTTCTTCCTGAGTTGGTTCGTCTCGTAAATCCACGAGAGTATTTGGTCGGTCTCTCCTTCACCTGCTGCCGCCCTTCTGCCGCAGTGCGTGTGCTACCGCACTGCTGATCCGAGGTACCAGCTCCTTGTTATTTTGTGCCATCCTGGCGAAACAGCCATTTTGTTTACGGCTACAACGCACACGAGCTACACTCAGGCCTGCACCGTAGAACTGTACTGAATTAAGGTATTCGTGTAGTTAGCATTGCCGGCTAGTTTGTATTGTGTGTCCATGTGCATTACGATGTCATGTAAATGTTGAACCAATAACTGAAGAACTGATTTTTTGTCTGAAGTAAATCTTTCCTGTTTTTGTTTAACAGTTGGTTGTATTGTTTTTTTCATATGTTAAATTGGTTTAAGTTAGTAACAATTACTAACGAACTCAGGTTAGCCACCTCTCATTACAAATCCACCAAACTAGAGAGGCGCTACAGTTGTCTATGCTGTTCAGTTTACCAGCCTTATCTTTAACAACAGGCACTAACAGTACTGACATAATAGAGTTCGGTAGAACACCATGAACCATAATTCCAGTGAGACACATGGCTAGAAATGGACTGAGTCTATAACTGGCATTTTTTAGATGCTCTGCAGAAATGGAATCCATACCACAAGCTTTGTTGTTGTCTAGCATGTGGATGGCATCATAAATATCTACTGATCTAACTATCAAGTCTGCAGAGATACCTTTATATTGATTATCAATTCTCACTGTGTTACTTTGAACACAATTAAATAGTTTACTGTAGTGCTCATGCCATAGATCAGCAATCTTCTCTGGACAACTAACCCCTTTGATATCAGAAGGGAGGGGAGTTCTGTTATTATTTATGATCTTGACCTCCTTCCAGAAGTCAGTAAGATTGTTATTCTGCATCTTTCTGGCCAGCGAGTCTACTCTCATTGTGTTTTCATTTCTCTTAATGAAACGAGTGCATATTTAAATCTAGCATTTGTGAGGTTTTTGTTATCAAGCAGCACTCCCTGTCTGGGTCTGCCTGCCTCTGACCAGACTCTAAAGGCTTCTCTAGCAGCAGCATGTTGCTCAGACACAAACTCATTCCAGACAGGCCGTGCGTTAGGGACCTTACTCTTGTGATTAATAAAAGGTTCACTGGAAGCATAAAGACATTTGACAATATCATCATACATGGCACAGAGCTTTTCAGCATGATGTTTATCCTTGCAGTTCATATCCGTGCACATTAGGGCATCCCTAGAAAATGCAACATCACTATGTAAGCTGTCAGTTAATAGAGAATATCTGTGCCGAACCTCTTTGGTCAATTTTGACCAGTCCAGTTTTCTTGGGGGGCCAGCAACAAGGGTACAATCTCAACATTTAGCAGCATAGCAACTGGTATGTGATCAGTGGTGGCCAGCCCATAACACATCTCTATACTTTCCAGTGAGTCATGAGCATCGGCTGTGGTTACAATATGGTCTAGCCAGGAAGTTGTGTGCCACGTTTCACTTATATAGGTAAAACTTGTATCAGGCAATAACGCTTGATATAATTAATTTAGTTTCATTACAGAACTGCTGCAGATGTTGTGCGAATAAACGCTTATCTGACATTTCAGCATTAAAATCACCCATGACATAGACACAACATGAACTATTGTCCTCTATGAAGGACTGAATAAAAGCTAACCTGTTCTGAAATTCATCCTCATGGTCATAGGATTCATATGGTGTGTACACATTTACAATAGTAAATTTATTTTCATTGTGATTAAACTCCAACCCAATAGCCCAGTCAACGTTAAGCCACACCACCTTTACCGTTGGGTCATATTTTATGTTCCACAGTATAGCTACACCACCAGCTATCCTCCCACAAACCATTCTCATGCTGAGATTGGTAGTGGACTCTCCAGCACTATGAAACATCTTGTGTAGGGAGTTCAATTTGTCCAGATCTTGCTTGGCCATCCAGGTTTCTTGAAGGCAGACAATGTCACTCTCGTCCAGCAATGTGTCCACCACCAAACGTCTTGATCTATCAGCAGCAGTATGTCCTACTCGGAGGCCACGAGCGTTGTAGGATACAACCCGCATTAATGATCTACCACGGACCCATCAGGGCAGCTGGCCGGTGTGTCTGTCTCCCTGGTCTCTACATATAGGCCTACATTCATCCCAGCATCATGACTGAGCTGAAGCTCGGTACCCTGAGAGTGGGGGGTATGCTCTGGTCGAGCTTTTTTGAAAGTATAGACCAAGGGTAATTACCACACCACAACTGTCCCACCATTACCCATAGGTGGCGCTACATTCCACGCCCTAAAGCACAAAGGCTTTCTGGAATGGATAGGCTAACCAAGCCCCCTCCCTTCACTCCTTGGGTTGAAATAAAGGCCCTTGTGGATCTTGATGGTATTAGATTTCAGATTTGGTATCCCATTGGTAATTCTGCAGCATAGATTTTTCTATACAGTTCCAATTTGTCAAGAATATACATTTTTCAATGGTTCGCAATGTTTGGAGGAATCCGCCATTACTGCTTGCAGTTATATTTATTATTATTATTCTTGTTCCATGGAAGTCAATGGCAGCCCCTAGAACACTTCGACAACTTTTTGTGAAATTTGGCACACTCATTAAGGACAGTTGATTCTATACCTACACCAAGTTTCATGTCTCCCATTAGACCACTCCAGCGCCACCAATGGGTCAAAGTTGGACTTGTGTTTACACACGCAACTTTTGAACCGTATGACCCATTTTCAAAAATGAGGTACCATTGGATTCCCTGGTTCAAGCCGAGTTCAACGCACCCCATGGCGTCAATTTCCGGTTATATAGATTTTCCGCTACTTCCGGTTTTATCAAAAACCTTTGAAAGCCTACTCCTCCTACAATTTTTGTCATATCTTCTTCAAAGTTACCAGAGATGATCTTCAGACCAAGCGTCACAAAAGTTATCGAAAAGAATTTTGATCCTCACAACCGTTTGTCCGGTACAGCCAATCAAATTCATCAGAAAAGCCGCCAAACAGGATGTGAAGTCATGTCTCAGCAAATCTTTGAGATATCAACACGAAACTTGGTATATCGATGGAAGACACTACAACATGTTACCGTGTGCAAAGGCAACTTCATATCTCCAAAAATGATTGATATAAAGCAAATTGAACTTATCGCTAACGCTAAAATAATGCTTTACACATCAGCCAGTCAAAAACTGATACTCTGATTCAATCACAAGTTCATATGAAGACTCTTGAGAATGTTTATAACACAAATCTGTGAAAAAGTTGACTGTAAGATCAAAGGTCGATTTTTGGTGAATATTTGAAACATGCTTGCTTGGCTAATTTCTAGCCAAATTTCCAATGAATGTCTCCCCTCCTCCTGCCCGCGCGTGCTCCACATCCTCACAAACTCAGCCTTAACTTACACACGCGCGGGCTTGGCAAGACGCACACGCAACATTTCAGGAGAGTGTGGGCTGACCAAGCCCCCACTCATTCCTTGGTTTCTAGCAAAGGCCTTGTGGATCTTGTAATCTTGGATCTCTTAACAAAAGCTGATCTTTTTAGTATTGCATTTCCGATTTTGTATGCAATGGTAAAAAGTTATACAAATCCTGAAACATTGATATATATATATGTATTTATATATATATAAATCTTTATTTCAGACGCCAAGTTCCACATAAAATAACAGACATAGAGCTATAAAAAAGAGAGTAAAACGAAAACATAAAACATAGATAATACAGTGCATAAAAAGTATGAAGACTTTTGTGCCAATGTAGTCTTAAGTTCCAAGTAATCGATAGCAGCTCTTTAGAGGGTTGACCAGGGCCTCTACTATTCAGTTCTCAGACTTGTCCAGTCGACACATGAAACCATACATCAGTTGTCTCAGGAGTGCCTTACAGGTTGGTACGTGCTTAGACAGAAACAACTGACCAGCACTATGCCACCTAGGCACATTAAGTAGCAATCTAAAAGCATCATTGAAACCATACATCAGTTGTCTCAGGATTGCCTTACAGGTTGGTACGTGCTTAGACACAAACAACTGACTAGCACTATGCCACCTTGGCACATTAAGTAGCAATCTAAAAGCATCATTGTAGGCTACTTTCAGTATCTGTATACTCCTTTACCTGTACATAGACCACAAATGAGCAGTGTACAATGGTGTTATGTAGGTTCTAAACAGGGAACATTTAACTGAATCTGAGCACATAGAAAACGTCCTTAATAACATACTGGCCTGAGAATATATTTGACAGCGCTGTTGATACATATCGTTGTCATCTGTCCAATCATCAGAAATGACATGGCAGATATTTTATTTCCTCACAAACACCAAGGGGACTGCCAGATAAATAAAAGGTAGGGAAGGTTAATTTCCTGTCCTGATTACTTCTGACTATCATTATGTGGCTTTTCTTTGCATTATATTTTATATCATGATCTAAGCCATACTGAGAGCACACCCATAGCATCTGTTGCAACAGGCTGAGTGGAACCAGATAATCTGCGTACATCAGATGATTGACAATAGATTCACCAACAAGACAGCCTGTATTTGTCTTATTCAGCTGGCTTGATAAGTCGTCCATATCCATATTAAACAAAAAGGGAAATCAAATTCCTCCTTGTCGAACTCCGTTACCAACATGGAAAGCAGCTGATACAACATTGTCCCATTTAACATGAAAAGTTTGATTGGCATACCAGAACACCAAAATCCTCACAAGAGGTTTAGGGAAACCTCTCGCTATTAGCTTCATAAACAGTTTTTCATGACAAATTCGATCGAAAGCTTTGTAAGCATCAATAAAGCATAAAAATACAGATGAATTAAGACTTGTGTACCTGAGACAATCTCCTTCAGAGCATAGATACAGAGATCAGTACCATGTTTTCTTTTAAAACCAAACTGATTTTCTGCAGTCAGAATATACATTTCCAATTTCAATCAAATAATTCTCTCAAACACTTTAGACAAGATACTGGCCAATGCAATGGGTCGATAGTTGTGTAGCCCGGGTGGTAAACATTTCTGTTGAAACAATCCTATTACATAAATATAAAAGTTTGAATACATAATACTTAAGTTCATAGTTTAATAAATAGACTTTAAGGTTTGAGAGTATGATTTTGATTTGATGAGAAATGCATATTGTTCATGTTTTACTGAATACAGCATTTGGAAATGTATATCTGTTGTTTAAAAAACGCATGTTAAAATGTACCGGTTACAAATATGAAGAGAGTAAGATGAATGTTTTGTGAATCTATGTTGTTGCTTTAATTTTGATTATGATGTTAAGCCAATCCGGTTTGAGGTCAAAGGGCAGGGTAACACGGGAAGTTGGGGTAGATGAGGTTGGAGTAGAAAAAGACAGAGCGAGCGGAGGAGTTGGAGGGAGAAGAAAATTGTAGCGTACGGTAAAATACCAAGAGTGAAGATTTTATATTATCATTAGTGGTGTTATGTTTATATTGTTGGGTGAATATCTCAACCAACAACAATAACCCAGAAAGAGGAGTTTGGCTGTTGGCGGTTTTGGATTAAGCACGGGCTTTGCCGCCAGACTAGCGACAGCGAGTGCCAGGTTGGAGCCGGTGGAGGTCGGGATTGTCGTCGTCCTCAGTCTTCTTCCTGAGTTGGTTCGTCTCGTAAATCCACGAGAGTATTTGGTCGGTCTCTCCTTCACCTGCTGCCGCCCTTCTGCCGCAGTGCGTGTGCTACCGCACTGCTGATCCGAGGTACCAGCTCCTTGTTATTTTGTGCCATCCTGGCGAAACAGCCATTTTGTTTACGGCTACAACGCACACGAGCTACACTCAGGCCTGCACCGTAGAACTGTACTGAATTAAGGTATTCGTGTAGTTAGCATTGCCGGCTAGTTTGTATTGTGTGTCCATGTGCATTACGATGTCATGTAAATGTTGAACCAATAACTGAAGAACTGATTTTTTGTCTGAAGTAAATCTTTCCTGTTTTTGTTTAACAGTTGGTTGTATTGTTTTTTTCATATGTTAAATTGGTTTAAGTTAGTAACAATTACTAACGAACTCAGGTTAGCCACCTCTCATTACAAATCCACCAAACTAGAGAGGCGCTACAGTTGTCTATGCTGTTCAGTTTACCAGCCTTATCTTTAACAACAGGCACTAACAGTACTGACATAATAGAGTTCGGTAGAACACCATGAACCATAATTCCAGTGAGACACATGGCTAGAAATGGACTGAGTCTATAACTGGCATTTTTTAGATGCTCTGCAGAAATGGAATCCATACCACAAGCTTTGTTGTTGTCTAGCATGTGGATGGCATCATAAATATCTACTGATCTAACTATCAAGTCTGCAGAGATACCTTTATATTGATTATCAATTCTCACTGTGTTACTTTGAACACAATTAAATAGTTTACTGTAGTGCTCATGCCATAGATCAGCAATCTTCTCTGGACAACTAACCCCTTTGATATCAGAAGGGAGGGGAGTTCTGTTATTATTTATGATCTTGACCTCCTTCCAGAAGTCAGTAAGATTGTTATTCTGCATCTTTCTGGCCAGCGAGTCTGCTCTCATTGTGTTTTCATTTCTCTTAATGAAACGAGTGCATATTTAAATCTAGCATTTGTGAGGTTTTTGTTATCAAGCAGCACTCTCTGTCTGGGTCTGCCTGCCTCTGACCAGACTCTAAAGGCTTCTCTAGCAGCAGCATGTTGCTCAGACACAAACTCATTCCAGACAGGCCGTGCGTTAGGGACCTTACTCTTGTGATTAATAAAAGGTTCACTGGAAGCATAAAGACATTTGACAATATCATCATACATGGCACAGAGCTTTTCAGCATTATGTTTATCCTTGCAGTTCATATCCGAGAATTAGTTAATAGAGAATATCTGTGCCGAACCTCTTTGGTCAATTTTGACCAGTCCAGTTTTCTTGGGGGGCCAGCAACAAGGGTACACTCTCAACATTTAGCAGCATAGCAACTGGTATGTGATCAGTGGTGGCCAGCCCATAACACATCTCTATACTTTCCAGTGAGTCATGAGAATCGGCTGTGGTTACAATATGGTCTAGCCAGGAAGTTGTGTGCCACGTTTCACTTATATAGGTAAAACTTGTATCAGGCAATAACGCTTGATATAATTAATTTAGTTTCATTACAGAACTGCTGCAGATGTTGTGCGAATAAACACTTATCTGACATGTCAGCATTAAAATCACCCATGACATAGACACAACATGAACTATTGTCCTCTATGAAGGACTGAATAAAAGCTAACCTGTTCTGAAATTCATCCTCATGGTCATAGGATTCATATGGTGTGTACACATTTACAATAGTACATTTATTTTCATTGTGATTAAACTCCAACCCAATAGCCCAGTCAACGTTAAGCCACACCACCTTTACCGTTGGGTCATATTTTATGTTCCACAGTATAGCTACACCACCAGCTATCCTCCCACAAACCATTCTCATGCTGAGATCGGTAGTGGACTCTCCAGCACCATGAAAGTTCTTGTGTAGGGAGTTCAATTTGTCCAGATCTTGCTTGGTCATCCAGGTTTCTTGAAGGCAGACAATGTCACTCTCGTCCAGCAATGTGTCCACCACCAAACGTCTTGATCTATCAGCAGCAGTATGTCCTACTCGGAGGCCACGAGCGTTGTAGGATACAACCCGCATTAATGATCTACCACGGACCCATCAGGGCAGCTGGCCGGTGTGTCTGTCTCCCTGGTCTCTACATATAGGCCTACATTCATCCCAGCATCATGACTGAGCTGAAGCTCGGTACCCTGAGAGCGGGGGGTATTCTCTGGTCGAGCTTTTTTGAAAGTATAGACCAAGGGTAATTACCAAACCACAACTGTCCCACCATTACCCATATGTGGCGCTACATTCCACGCCCTAAAGCACAAAGGCTTTCTGGAATGGATAGGCTAACCAAGCCCCCTCCCTTCACTCCTTGAGTTGAAATAAAGGCCCTTGTGGATCCTGGTGGTATTATATTTCAGATTTGGTATCCCATTGGTAATTCTGCAGCATAGATTTTTCTATACAGTTCCAATTTGTCAAGAATATACATTTTTCAATGGTTCGCAATGTTTGGAGGAATCCGCCATTACTGCTTGCAGTTATATTTATTATTAGGATTCCTCCGTCAGGAGGAAACCTATTGTTATTGTTAGTTTTATTATTATTAGGATTCCTCCGTCAGGAGGAAACCTATTGTTATTGTTAGTTTTATTATTATTATTATTCTTGTTCCATGGAAGTCAATGGCAGCCCCTAGAACCCTTCGACAACTTTTTGTGAAATTTTGCACACTCATTAAGGACAGTTGATTCTATACCTACACCAAGTTTCATGTCTCCCATTAGACCACTCCAGCGCCACCAACGGGTCAAAGTTGGACTTGTGTTTACACACGCAACTTTTGAACCGTATGACCGATTTTCAAAAATGAGGCACCATTGGATTCCCTGGATCAAGCCGAGTTCAACGCACCCCATGGCGTCAATTTCCGGTTATATAGATTTTCCGCTATTTCCGGTTTTATGAAAAACCTTTGAAAGCCTACTCCTCCTACAATTTTTGTCATATCTTCTTCAAAGTTACCAGAGATGATCTGCAGACCAAGCCTCACAAAAGTTATCGAAAAGAATTTTGATCCTCACAACCGTTTGTCCGGTACAGCCAATCAAATTCATCAGAAAAGCCGCCAAACAGGATGTGAAGTCATGTCTCAGCAAATCTTTGAGATATCAACACGAAACTTGGTATATTGATGGAAGACACTACAACATGTTACCGTGTGCAAAGGCAACTTCATATCTCCAAAAATGATTGATATAAAGCAAATTGAACTTATCGCTAACGCTAAAATAATGCTTTACACATCAGCCAGTCAAAAACTGATACTCTGATTCAATCACAAGTTCATATGAAGACTCTTGAAAATGTTTATAACACAAATCTGTGAAAAAGTTGACTGTAAGATCAAAGGTCGATTTTTGGTGAATATTTGAAACATGCTTGCTTGGCTAATTTCTAGCCAAATTTCCAATGAATGTCTCCCCTCCTCCTGCCCGCGCGTGCTCCACATCCTCACACACTCAGCCTAACTTACACACGCGCGGGCTTGGCAAGACGCACACGCAACATTTCAGGAGAGTGTGGGCTGACCAAGCCCCCACTCATTCCTTAGTCTCTAGCAAAGGCCTTGCGGATCATGTAATCTTGGATCTCTAAACAAAAGCTGATCTTTTTGGTATTGCATTTCCGATTTTGTATGCAATGGTAAAAGGTTATACAAATCCTGAAACATTGATATATATATATGTATTTATATATATATAAATCTTTATTTCAGACGCCAAGTTCCACATAAAATAACAGACATAGAGCTATAAAAAAGAGAGTAAAACAAAAACATAAAACACAGATAATACAGTGCATAAAAAGTATGAAGACTTTTGTGCCAATGTAGTCTTAAGTTCCAAGTAATCGATAGCAGCTCTTTAGAGGGTTGACCAGAGCCTCAGCATACATCAGTTGTCTCAGGAGTGCCTTACAGGTTGGTACGTGCTTAGACAGAAACAACTGACCAGCACTATGCCACCTAGGCACATTAAGTAGCAATCTAAAAGCATCATTGAAACCATACATCAGTTGTCTCAGGATTGCCTTACAGGTTGGTACGTGCTTAGACACAAACAACTGACTAGCACTATGCCACCTTGGCACATTAAGTAGCAATCTAAAAGCATCATTGTAGGCTACTTTCAGTATCTGTATACTCCTTTTCCTGTACATAGACCACAAATGAGCAGTGTACAATGGTGTTATGTAGGTTCTAAACAGGGAACATTTAACTGAATCTGAGCACATAGAAAACGTCTTTAATAACATACTGGCCTGAGAATATATTTTACAGCGCCGTTGATACATATCGTTGTCATCTGTCCAATCATCAGAAATGACATGGCCCAGATATTTTATTTCCTCACAAACACCAAGGGGACTGCCAGATAAATAAAAGGTAGGGAAGGTTAATTTCCTGTCCTGATTACTTCTGACTATCATTATGTGGCTTTTCTTTGCATTATATTTGATATCATGATCTAAGCCATACTGAGAGCACACCCATAGCATCTGTTGCAACAGGCTGAGTGGAACCAGATCATCTGCGTAAATCAGATGATTGACAATATATTCACCAACAAGACAGCCTGTATTTGTCTTATTCAGCAGGCTTGATAAGTCGTCCATATCCATATTAAACAAAAAGGGAAATCAAATTCCTCCTTGTCGAACTCCGTTACCAACATGGAAAGGAGCTGATACAACATTGTCCCATTTAACATGAAAAGTTTGATTGGCATACCAGAACACCAAAATCCTCACAAGAGGTTTAGGGACACCTCTCGCTATTAGCTTCATAAACAGTTTTTCATGACAAATTCGATCGAAAGCTTTGTAAGCATCAATAAAGCATAAAAATACAGATGAATTAAGACTTGTGTACCTGAGACAATCTCCTTCAGAGCATAGATACAGAGATCAGTACCATGTTTTCTTTTAAAAAACCAAACTGATTTTCTGCAGTCAGAATATACATTTCCAATTTCAATCAAATAATTCTCTCAAACACTTTAGACAAGATACTGGCCAATGCAATGGGTCGATAGTTGTCTATGCTGTTCAGTTTACCAGCCTTATCTTTAACAACAGGCACTAACAGTACTGACATGATTGAGTTCGGTAGAACACCATGAACCATAATTCCAGTGAGACACATGGCTAGTAATGGACTGAGTCTATAACTGGCATTTTTTAGATGCTCTGCAGAAATGCAATCCATACCACAAGCGTTGTTGTTGTCTAGCATGTGGATGGCATCATAAATATCTACTGATCTAACTATTAAGTCTGCAGAGATACCTTTATATTCATTATCAATTCTCACTGTGTTACTTTTAACACAATTAAATAGTTTACTGTAGTGCTCATGCCATAGATCAGCAATCTTCTCTGGACAACTAACCCCTTTGATATCAGAAGGGAGGGGAGTTCTGTTATTATTTATGATCTTGACCTCCTTTCAGAAGTCAGTAAGATTGTTATTCTGCATCTTTCTGGCCAGCGAGTCTGCTCTCATTGTGTTTTCATTTCTCTTAATGAAACGAGTGCATATTTAAATCTAGCATTTGTGAGGTTTTTGTTATCAAGCAGCACTCCCTGTCTGGGTCTGCCTGCCTCTGACCAGACTCTAAAGGCTTCTCTAGCAGCAGCATGTTGCTCAGACACAAACTCATTCCAGACAGGCCGTGCGTTAGTTGTGTGCCACGTTTCACTTATATAGGTAAAACTTGTATCAGGCAATAACGCTTGATATCATTAATTTAGTTTCATTACAGAACTGCTGCAGATGTTGTGCGAATAAACACTTATCTGACATGTCAGCATTAAAATCACCCATGACATAGACACAACATGAACTATTGTCCTCTATGAAGGACTGAATAAAAGCTAACCTGTTCTGAAATTCATCCTCATGGTCATAGGATTCATATGGTGTGTACACATTTACAATAGTAAATTTATTTTCATTGTGATTAAACTCCAACCCAATAGCCCAGTCAACGTTAAGCCACACCACCTTTACCGTTGGGTCATATTTTATGTTCCACAGTATAGCTACACCACCAGCTATCCTCCCACAAACCATTCTCATGCTGAGATTGATAGTGGACTCTCCAGCACCATGAAAGTTCTTGTGTAGGGAGTTCAATTTGTCCAGATCTTGCTTGGCCATCCAGGTTTCTTGAAGGCAGACAATGTCACTCTCGTCCAGCAATGCGTCCACCACCAAACGTCTTGATCTATCAGCAGCAGTATGTCCTACTCGGAGGCCACGAGCGTTGTAGGATACAACCCGCATTAATGATCTACCACGGACCCATCAGGGCAGCTGGCCGGTGTGTCTGTCTCCCTGGTCTCTACATATATGCCTACATCCATCCGAGCATCATGACTGAGCTGAAGCTCGGTACCCTGAGAGCGGGGGGGTATGCTCTGGTCGAGCTTTTTTGAAAGTATAGACCAAGGGTAATTACCACACCACAACTGTCCCACCATTACCCATAGGTGGCGCTACATTCCACGCCCTAAAGCACAAAGGCTTTCTGGAATGGATAGGCTAACCAAGCCCCCTCCCTTCACTCCTTGGGTTGAAATAAAGGCCCTTGTGGATCTTGATGGTATTATATTTCAGATTTGGTATCCCATCGGTAATTCTGCAGTATAGATTTTTCTATACAGTTCCAATTTGTCAAGAATATACATTTTTCAATGGTTCGCAATGTTTGGAGGAATCCGCCATTACTGCTTGCAGTTATATTATTATTATTATTATTCTTGTTCCATGGAAGTCAATGGCAGCCCCTAGAACACTTCGACAACTTTTTGTGAAATTTGGCACACTCATTAAGGACAGTTGATTCTATACCTACACCAAGTTTCATGTCTCCCATTAGACCACTCCAGCGCCACCAATGGGTCAAAGTTGGACTTGTGTTTACACACGCAACTTTTGAACCGTATGACCCATTTTCAAAAATGAGGTACCATTGGATTCCCTGGTTCAAGCCGAGTTCAACGCACCCCATGGCGTCAATTTCCGGTTATATAGATTTTCCGCTACTTCCGGTTTTATCAAAAACCTTTGAAAGCCTACTCCTCCTACAATTTTTGTCATATCTTCTTCAAAGTTACCAGAGATGATCTTCAGACCAAGCGTCACAAAAGTTATCGAAAAGAATTTTGATCCTCACAACCGTTTGTCCGGTACAGCCAATCAAATTCATCAGAAAAGCCGCCAAACAGGATGTGAAGTCATGTCTCAGCAAATCTTTGAGATATCAACACGAAACTTGGTATATCGATGGAAGACACTACAACATGTTACCGTGTGCAAAGGCAACTTCATATCTCCAAAAATGATTGATATAAAGCAAATTGAACTTATCGCTAACGCTAAAATAATGCTTTACACATCAGCCAGTCAAAAACTGATACTCTGATTCAATCACAAGTTCATATGAAGACTCTTGAGAATGTTTATAACACAAATCTGTGAAAAAGTTGACTGTAAGATCAAAGGTCGATTTTTGGTGAATATTTGAAACATGCTTGCTTGGCTAATTTCTAGCCAAATTTCCAATGAATGTCTCCCCTCCTCCTGCCCGCGCGTGCTCCACATCCTCACACACTCAGCCTTAACTTACACACGCGCGGGCTTGGCAAGACGCACACGCAACATTTCAGGAGAGTGTGGGCTGACCAAGCCCCCACTCATTCCTTGGTTTCTAGCCAAGGCCTTGTGGATCTTGTAATCTTGGATCTCTTAACAAAAGCTGATCTTTTTAGTATTGCATTTCCGATTTTGTATGCAATGGTAAAAAGTTATACAAATCCTGAAACATTGATATATATATATGTATTTATATATATATAAATCTTTATTTCAGACGCCAAGTTCCACATAAAATAACAGACATAGAGCTATAAAAAAGAGAGTAAAACGAAAACATAAAACATAGATAATACAGTGCATAAAAAGTATGAAGACTTTTGTGCCAATGTAGTCTTAAGTTCCAAGTAATCGATAGCAGCTCTTTAGAGGGTTGACCAGGGCCTCTACTATTCAGTTCTCAGACTTGTCCAGTCGACACATGAAACCATACATCAGTTGTCTCAGGAGTGCCTTACAGGTTGGTACGTGCTTAGACAGAAACAACTGACCAGCACTATGCCACCTAGGCACATTAAGTAGCAATCTAAAAGCATCATTGAAACCATACATCAGTTGTCTCAGGATTGCCTTACAGGTTGGTACGTGCTTAGACACAAACAACTGACTAGCACTATGCCACCTTGGCACATTAAGTAGCAATCTAAAAGCATCATTGTAGGCTACTTTCAGTATCTGTATACTCCTTTACCTGTACATAGACCACAAATGAGCAGTGTACAATGGTGTTATGTAGGTTCTAAACAGGGAACATTTAACTGAATCTGAGCACATAGAAAACGTCCTTAATAACATACTGGCCTGAGAATATATTTGACAGCGCTGTTGATACATATCGTTGTCATCTGTCCAATCATCAGAAATGACATGGCAGATATTTTATTTCCTCACAAACACCAAGGGGACTGCCAGATAAATAAAAGGTAGGGAAGGTTAATTTCCTGTCCTGATTACTTCTGACTATCATTATGTGGCTTTTCTTTGCATTATATTTTATATCATGATCTAAGCCATACTGAGAGCACACCCATAGCATCTGTTGCAACAGGCTGAGTGGAACCAGATAATCTGCGTACATCAGATGATTGACAATAGATTCACCAACAAGACAGCCTGTATTTGTCTTATTCAGCTGGCTTGATAAGTCGTCCATATCCATATTAAACAAAAAGGGAAATCAAATTCCTCCTTGTCGAACTCCGTTACCAACATGGAAAGCAGCTGATACAACATTGTCCCATTTAACATGAAAAGTTTGATTGGCATACCAGAACACCAAAATCCTCACAAGAGGTTTAGGGAAACCTCTCGCTATTAGCTTCATAAACAGTTTTTCATGACAAATTCGATCGAAAGCTTTGTAAGCATCAATAAAGCATAAAAATACAGATGAATTAAGACTTGTGTACCTGAGACAATCTCCTTCAGAGCATAGATACAGAGATCAGTACCATGTTTTCTTTTAAAACCAAACTGATTTTCTGCAGTCAGAATATACATTTCCAATTTCAATCAAATAATTCTCTCAAACACTTTAGACAAGATACTGGCCAATGCAATGGGTCGATAGTTGTGTAGCCCGGGTGGTAAACATTTCTGTTGAAACAATCCTATTACATAAATATAAAAGTTTGAATACATAATACTTAAGTTCATAGTTTAATAAATAGACTTTAAGGTTTGAGAGTATGATTTTGATTTGATGAGAAATGCATATTGTTCATGTTTTACTGAATACAGCATTTGGAAATGTATATCTGTTGTTTAAAAAACGCATGTTAAAATGTACCGGTTACAAATATGAAGAGAGTAAGATGAATGTTTTGTGAATCTATGTTGTTGCTTTAATTTTGATTATGATGTTAAGCCAATCCGGTTTGAGGTCAAAGGGCAGGGTAACACGGGAAGTTGGGGTAGATGAGGTTGGAGTAGAAAAAGACAGAGCGAGCGGAGGAGTTGGAGGGAGAAGAAAATTGTAGCGTACGGTAAAATACCAAGAGTGAAGATTTTATATTATCATTAGTGGTGTTATGTTTATATTGTTGGGTGAATATCTCAACCAACAACAATAACCCAGAAAGAGGAGTTTGGCTGTTGGCGGTTTTGGATTAAGCACGGGCTTTGCCGCCAGACTAGCGACAGCGAGTGCCAGGTTGGAGCCGGTGGAGGTCGGGATTGTCGTCGTCCTCAGTCTTCTTCCTGAGTTGGTTCGTCTCGTAAATCCACGAGAGTATTTGGTCGGTCTCTCCTTCACCTGCTGCCGCCCTTCTGCCGCAGTGCGTGTGCTACCGCACTGCTGATCCGAGGTACCAGCTCCTTGTTATTTTGTGCCATCCTGGCGAAACAGCCATTTTGTTTACGGCTACAACGCACACGAGCTACACTCAGGCCTGCACCGTAGAACTGTACTGAATTAAGGTATTCGTGTAGTTAGCATTGCCGGCTAGTTTGTATTGTGTGTCCATGTGCATTACGATGTCATGTAAATGTTGAACCAATAACTGAAGAACTGATTTTTTGTCTGAAGTAAATCTTTCCTGTTTTTGTTTAACAGTTGGTTGTATTGTTTTTTTCATATGTTAAATTGGTTTAAGTTAGTAACAATTACTAACGAACTCAGGTTAGCCACCTCTCATTACAAATCCACCAAACTAGAGAGGCGCTACAGTTGTCTATGCTGTTCAGTTTACCAGCCTTATCTTTAACAACAGGCACTAACAGTACTGACATAATAGAGTTCGGTAGAACACCATGAACCATAATTCCAGTGAGACACATGGCTAGAAATGGACTGAGTCTATAACTGGCATTTTTTAGATGCTCTGCAGAAATGGAATCCATACCACAAGCTTTGTTGTTGTCTAGCATGTGGATGGCATCATAAATATCTACTGATCTAACTATCAAGTCTGCAGAGATACCTTTATATTGATTATCAATTCTCACTGTGTTACTTTGAACACAATTAAATAGTTTACTGTAGTGCTCATGCCATAGATCAGCAATCTTCTCTGGACAACTAACCCCTTTGATATCAGAAGGGAGGGGAGTTCTGTTATTATTTATGATCTTGACCTCCTTCCAGAAGTCAGTAAGATTGTTATTCTGCATCTTTCTGGCCAGCGAGTCTGCTCTCATTGTGTTTTCATTTCTCTTAATGAAACGAGTGCATATTTAAATCTAGCATTTGTGAGGTTTTTGTTATCAAGCAGCACTCTCTGTCTGGGTCTGCCTGCCTCTGACCAGACTCTAAAGGCTTCTCTAGCAGCAGCATGTTGCTCAGACACAAACTCATTCCAGACAGGCCGTGCGTTAGGGACCTTACTCTTGTGATTAATAAAAGGTTCACTGGAAGCATAAAGACATTTGACAATATCATCATACATGGCACAGAGCTTTTCAGCATTATGTTTATCCTTGCAGTTCATATCCGTGCACATTAGGGCATCCCTAGAAAATGCAACATCACTATGTAAGCTGTCAGTTAATAGAGAATATCTGTGCCGAACCTCTTTGGTCAATTTTGACCAGTCCAGTTTTCTTGGGGGGCCAGCAACAAGGGTACACTCTCAACATTTAGCAGCATAGCAACTGGTATGTGATCAGTGGTGGCCAGCCCATAACACATCTCTATACTTTCCAGTGAGTCATGAGCATCGGCTGTGGTTACAATATGGTCTAGCCAGGAAGTTGTGTGCCACGTTTCACTTATATAGGTAAAACTTGTATCAGGCAATAACGCTTGATATAATTAATTTAGTTTCATTACAGAACTGCTGCAGATGTTGTGCGAATAAACGCTTATCTGACATGTCAGCATTAAAATCACCCATGACATAGACACAACATGAACTATTGTCCTCTATGAAGGACTGAATAAAAGCTAACCTGTTCTGAAATTCATCCTCATGGTCATAGGATTCATATGGTGTGTACACATTTACAATAGTACATTTATTTTCATTGTGATTAAACTCCAACCCAATAGCCCAGTCAACGTTAAGCCACACCACCTTTACCGTTGGGTCATATTTTATGTTCCACAGTATAGCTACACCACCAGCTATCCTCCCACAAACCATTCTCATGCTGAGATCGGTAGTGGACTCTCCAGCACCATGAAAGTTCTTGTGTAGGGAGTTCAATTTGTCCAGATCTTGCTTGGCCATCCAGGTTTCTTGAAGGCAGACAATGTCACTCTCGTCCAGCAATGTGTCCACCACCAAACGTCTTGATCTATCAGCAGCAGTATGTCCTACTCGGAGGCCACGAGCGTTGTAGGATACAACCCGCATTAATGATCTACCACGGACCCATCAGGGCAGCTGGCCGGTGTGTCTGTCTCCCTGGTCTCTACATATAGGCCTACATTCATCCCAGCATCATGACTGAGCTGAAGCTCGGTACCCTGAGAGTGGGGGGTATGCTCTGGTCGAGCTTTTTTGAAAGTATAGACCAAGGGTAATTACCAAACCACAACTGTCCCACCATTACCCATAGGTGGCGCTACATTCCACGCCCTAAAGCACAAAGGCTTTCTGGAATGGATAGGCTAACCAAGCCCCCTCCCTTCACTCCTTGGGTTGAAATAAAGGCCCTTGTGGATCTTGATGGTATTATATTTCAGATTTGGTATCCCATTGGTAATTCTGCAGCATAGATTTTTCTATACAGTTCCAATTTGTCAAGAATATACATTTTTCAATGGTTCGCAATGTTTGGAGGAATCCGCCATTACTGCTTGCAGTTATATTTAGGATTCCTCCGTCTATTGTTATTGTTAGTTTTTTAGGATTCCTCCGTCAGGAGGAAACCTATTGTTATTGTTAGTTTTATTATTATTATTATTCTTGTTCCATGGAAGTCAATGGCAGCCCCTAGAACCCTTCGACAACTTTTTGTGAAATTTGGCACACTCATTAAGGACAGTTGATTCTATACCTACACCAAGTTTCATGTCTCCCATTAGACCACTCCAGCGCCACCAACGGGTCAAAGTTGGACTTGTGTTTACACACGCAACTTTTGAACCGTATGACCCATTTTCAAAAATGAGGTACCATTGGATTCCCTGGATCAAGCCGAGTTCAACGCACCCCATGGCGTCAATTTCCGGTTATATAGATTTTCCGCTATTTCCGGTTTTATCAAAAACCTTTGAAAGCCTACTCCTCCTACAATTTTTGTCATATCTTCTTCAAAGTTACCAGAGATGATCTTCAGACCAAGCCTCACAAAAGTTATCGAAAAGAATTTTGATCCTCACAACCGTTTGTCCGGTACAGCCAATCAAATTCATCAGAAAAGCCGCCAAACAGGATGTGAAGTCATGTCTCAGCAAATCTTTGAGATATCAACACGAAACTTGGTATATCGATGGAAGACACTACAACATGTTACCGTGTGCAAAGGCAACTTCATATCTCCAAAAATGATTGATATAAAGCAAATTGAACTTATCGCTAACGCTAAAATAATGCTTTACACATCAGCCAGTCAAAAACTGATACTCTGATTCAATCACAAGTTCATATGAAGACTCTTGAGAATGTTTATAACACAAATCTGTGAAAAAGTTGACTGTAAGATCAAAGGTCGATTTTTGGTGAATATTTGAAACATGCTTGCTTGGCTAATTTCTAGCCAAATTTCCAATGAATGTCTCCCCTCCTCCTGCCCGCGCGTGCTCCACATCCTCACACACTCAGCCTTAACTTACACACGCGCGGGCTTGGCAAGACGCACACGCAACATTTCAGGAGAGTGTGGGCTGACCAAGCCCCCACTCATTCCGTAGTCTCTAGCAAAGGCCTTGTGGATCTTGTAATCTTGGATCTCTTAACAAAAGCTGATCTTTTTGGTATTGCATTTCCAATTTGTATGCAATGGTAAAAAGTTATACAAATCCTGAAACATTGATATATATATATATATATATGTGTTTATATATATATAAATCTTTATTTCAGACGCCAAGTTCCACATAAAATAACAGACATAGAGCTATAAAAAAGGGAGTAAAACAAAAACATAAAACATAGATAATACAGTGCATAAAAAGTAT